>NC_043994.1:26658912-26958912 GCF_902150065.1 Myripristis murdjan
CTTGTGTTTGCATTAGGAGGGGGCCCCTGGCACTAATACAGAAAACTATGGGGGGAATATTCAAACAGCTTAATCCTCGCATGCTAACTGATCCATTAAAGCCCCAAAATGATCCCGTCCAAGCAGGCTTTTCTAAATTACATAAGCCTCATTAGAAGAGTTTAACAACTCACAAAGTGGAGCAGTCACAATACAGTTGCCATATGACTGGATTGTGAACGCATCTGAGCACGCAGCAAAATTATTTTGTTTTTAAACCTATTCCGTAATCTCGTATGAAAACCCTTTGTTTCACATTTAAACCAATTCCACTGATCTAGCAAGCCATGTGGAAAGTTTTTGTTTGGTCTTACGTGGTCACAGTTCGATTTCTCTCCTGCAGTTTTTGTGATTCTTTGTGTGAGCCCGTCTCTGTGTACATGTGTGTGTGTATGTGTGTGTGTGCATTTTACAGCATGTACAGATTGCCTGGCTTTGTTCAGTGTAAGTGGTTCCCTCTGCTTTGAGGTGACACCTCAGATAAGTCAAGGTGACACTTGAGGCACAGCATCTGAAATGACTTTTGAACGACATCTTCGAATCTGCGCTGAAGCCAGAGTGTGTTTCCAGCCCAATCTGTCTTCTGAAGACAATTTGTTTCAAGTCTGCACAATAAGCTGCTTGCTGTAAAATAGCTGGATCAAGGAGAGCGCTTCAAAGCAAGCTGAATTGTCAAACAGAATAAATCTGTGTTTGAAGTGCTCGTTGCCTTCAGTGTGAGAAGGTGTGTCAGGTTTTCAAGACATCAAAAGTTGTCAAAAATCAAAGAGGGTTGCTGTCTCATCATGCCGAGGGAAAACTCTGCCCTCTCATTCGTTATTTTTGATAGGCGAGCAGAAGTTGATAACTTAACCTTAAGTGCCATCTAGTGTTCAAATGAATACAGTGCATCACCTCCACCACTGTAACTGTACCATGCAGCAGATGAAACACTGAACTCCAACATTTGCAATTATTTATCATGTATTTCTAAACATCAGAGTGTGATATGAATAAAACAAATGCAACCAAATGTTACTGGCAGTGCTATTTATCATGATGCCTTCAAATTTAAGCTCATTCTGCAGTTTAGAGAGAGTTTAGAAATCATAACTAAGACTTGCAACAACATTTACAACAACATTTCTCTGCAGTTGCAGGGCAATTTCATGCTGTAACAGACTGCAGATGTTGAGAAAATGCACGACACACATGCAAATGATGTTATAAGCATTTATCCAAGTGCATTTTTTCAAAACTCCTCATGCAGTTAGCACAACAGTACTCTACGTGGACCAAACTGCGAGTGATTTTTCATTGCTTCAATACAAAATGCATTCTGTGACCACAGTTTTCAAAATTAGTGAATTAATTTCTCAACTGAGTAAACTGTATGTATCTCCACCCCATTTTGCAAATGCATGAAATGTGTACAAACTTGTTTTAAAACTGTTAATAATTAAAGTTCAAAACCTGATGCACAAAATTCAAGTGGATGGTAAATTAAATAATGAATGATAATAATAATTGTTTAAGAATAAAATGGTAACAACAGCTGTTCATGCACATTCAGCCTCTCCACTTTATTTCCTGCAGCACATGAAGGCCCCAGCAGAACCTGATCTCACTCACCAACAGGTAACTGGTGTAACAGGAGACAGGAAACCACTGAGTGTTGCTGGTTTCAGGTTGTCCAGTGTGTTGGCTCTGCAGTTCGCTCTGACTCCTCACCACAGCAGCAACTTGCCATGTCACCGTCCTGATTGGGATTAGACTCAGGTGTTTGGTGTCTGCCCGTCCACCGGTGCCTTGCATACAAATAGAGGCAGATCAATAATGACACAGTGAAGGTGACATAGGCAGGACAAGTTAAACATACCGCAGTGCTGCATGTGAAGCACATGTGCGTGTATGTGTGTGTGTCTTTGTCCCTTCTTTGTGGATATGTGTGCCTGTTTCTGTGTCCTCCAGAACGGGTGGCACCATCGAGCTAAAACTAGGACACAAATTTAATGACACTACTTCTTTTGTGCTTCTGTGGAGGAAAATTATTTGACAATTTTTCAATATTTAAGTCATCCTTTTACCAAGTGGTTATCCCTTGGGAGACACTTGCACTGTATATGGAAGCGCACAACTTTTTTTTTTGTTTTTTAAGATTTTTTTTTGTCTGTTTTATTTGATAGCGATAGATGAGAGAGACAGACGGATGGATGACATGCAGCGAAGAGCCCAGGCCAGGTTCAAACCCAGGTCACTGCCGTGGTATTGACGAGCCTTGACACGTGATGTCCTCTACCAGGTGAGCCATTTTCTGTGTGTGTACTTTCATAGTTGCTGCCAATCAGAAATGAACAAAGTACACTTGACCTGATTTTCTGCAACCTCTTTGCAACAACCTTTTGCAAGAAGGAACACTGATTGCCTCTCTTGAATAAATCAATGGAGATGAGAAAGTGTGTACGGGAACTGATGTTTTTTCTTTGGAGAGAGCTATTACCCAAAGAGTCCAGTAGAGGGCGGAGCCTGTGTGACAAAGAATTGCTCCCTCGTCCAGATTAGATTAGAAGACCCAACTGGTTTCCTCAAAGCATATTCAACCTACAACAGTGACAAGTGTCAAACAGACCAGAATCAGAATCTTTCTCCAGAACCTTCAAGCCCTCTAAAATTATTTTTACATCCAGAAAAATGTCCTGAAAAACAGCCCATTTAGAGTTGCACTCATGTGATGCAAAAACACCTGCACAAGGATTCATTCCCCACATCCTGACTGTAATCAGGGGAAATGCCATCACAGTTTGAGGTTTTATTACAACTGGGTGGTTAATTTACCCAGAGTGGTTCCACTGATGTGGAACACACACATTGAACATAATTATAGCCGTATAATTGCGAGAATGTACTCAATAAAGTGCAGATCTCTGCAAAGGGCACTGGTGCAAGTTAAAGCCCTGTTTGTACGAAGTCACACCCCTTTTCAGCAGCATTGGTTGCCAGGGTCGCCCAGGGTCTCTTCATGTTACATGGATGTGTTTGGAAAATAAGCCCAACCCACTACCACGCCTGCCTGAGACTAAGTGGCACAAAAAGTCAATACAGTGTTTCTAAATTTAAACTGAGAATTAAAGTTAAAGTTAAAGTGGGGTAGACAGGTCAACAGGCTTATTGTAACTCAAAATCTGGCTGGCGTTGTCCTGTGAGAAGCAGAAAAAGATTTGTCATCGTGTTGTTCCCCCACTCTTTATCATAAAGCTTGGCTTTCTACATTTCCTCTATGGTTTATGATGGGTTTTTTTTGTTTTTTTTTGTTCTCCCCGTGTGAATTTTCTCCCCATCCCGATGATTCACGTGTTATCGGTTGTTGTGTGGCTTGGGATTTTCACCGAGTTATTTTGGGTTCTTCTTTAATCCACAGCTCTCATATTCTCTGCAGGACTTGAAAACAACCGACTGTTCAGCTGAGCTACGCGTCTCTAGGAATCTCATTCATTTTGTATTAAGTCCTGCCTCCGGGGCTCTGCTCAGTTTTTAACCCACAACCTTTTGAACATGAGGCAAACCTATTTCTGCCCTAACACCATCCTTCACACTTCCAAAAGTCCCTTTTTATTGTGCTGAAACCATGAGTAACGTCAGGGATAAACTAAAAACGCTTTCAGGATGGATTCACACTAAAAACCTCTGGTAGTTAAGACCAAAAGGGAAGCTGTGGTGATTTGTGAAACTTAACATCAAAGAAAAAAAAAAACTTTATGGGTATAGGAGCGTCCATTGTTCACACAGCACTGTCCCTGAGTGACACGAGCAGGGCTCAGAAGAGATCTCAGTGTCATTTCTATCATCAACTTGTGTCGCTCTCAGCTAAGAAAATCACTCATTAGCTGCTCATTAACATGAATCGCCACCAGCTGAGTAAAATGGTGGTATGAAAGAAGAAAAAAATGTGTTCAAATGGTTTCAAAGCATAATAATTATGGAGAACAGAGTGAGTCAGTGCACAGACTAAACCACACTGTTAAGGCTGTTGCTTGGTCTTCACTGGGTAGCAAATTACTCAAAGGTCAATAATCTGAGACTAAAATTGCCAGGATAGATACTCTTTAAAATCTATCAAGCGATAACAGATGTAGTATTGTGTGATGTGAGATATCATCATGCAGCCTTACTGACTGACCGCCAAGGAAGGTACAGCCTCCGAGAAACCAGGACTTTACATCTCTCAGTCTTTTCACTTTGTCTTCACTAGCTAATCAGTTTCACCAGTTTTACCTTGCTCAATATATATTCGGGTAAAAACACTCAACTATGTCTTTTTTCCCCATTTCATTTGTGCATGATGTTCTTTCTTATCTCATCAGCCACAGTGTCCCCATACTCCAAGATGAAAATGTCCCCATTCACACTGCAAAACCCAGACTGATGATAGACAACAGTATGAATGTCTGAGAGGGATTATTCCTCTAACAGCTTTAACATTAGACATAAGGTTTTACGCAACGCCCGACCCAGATGGGAATAATCCTGACCTTTTTAATGACAAATGAGCCGTTATCACATGCACTTACATGATTAAATGATGCCCTGCATGACTTCAGCCGTGGCCATCTCTGTAACACATAGAGAGCTATTATAATGCACTAATTTAACAGCATTAAGCCTAAAGAGGTCAATTACTGGCATGCAGCTCTTATGGAACTCATGGAGCTATATAATATAAGGCTTAAGTGAGGCGAACAGAAGCATTAAATTTAAAAATGGGGGTAAAATGGTGCCTTAAGTTGAAAAAAAGTTTCAGCATTGAAGCCACAAATTCTTGCAGAATGAGGTAAGCATTTTAGCCACTTCACATTTCCATCTGCCTGTTTTTATTTTCAGTGAATGCACAAGCAAAACTGAGGACAAAATTAAAATGGTGTCTGGATGGATTGAAACTAAATATCCCTGAAAAAGTTGTTTAACTGACAAACACAAGGGACGTTTAAATAACTTGGGTAACTTTTCAATGGAGAAAAACATTCTTAATTAGTGCAAGTGGCAATAGTTAATGCAGCGATATCAGTGAGTTGTATAAGGCTGAGGAGGGATTAACCAGCTATATGCCTGATGCAAATGTGGATAAATCTGACCTTCTTTAATAAGTAATGAGCAGTTACATGATTAAATGATGCACTGTATGACTTCACCTATGACCACCTGTGAAACTTATACAAGGCAGTCGACTAATTTACCAGCATTAAGCCCAGAGAGGTCATTTCCTGGAATGGAGCTCATATATTAATTAGTGTTAGTTCTAATAGCAGAGTAGATGTGAGCAAAAACAAGTTGCACTTAGTGCTGATTGCAACAGAACAGTATTTGAGGGTAAAGGGAGGTGAAAAGGACGATTAAATGAGCTACACAGGCATGAGGCTGAAAGATTTCCTCCTGTTTTCCACCATCAGCTTCTGTTTTTCTTCGCATGAAAACTGCTCTCTTCATGTAATGGTAATTGCCAACAGCTGAACGCAACAGCGGCGTAGACAAGCTCATTTCAAACCCCACGAAGCCAAATTATTTTGAAGCTAATCTGCTGGGGTGGGTATCACTTTGCAGTTGCCATAGTGAACTCTCATGCTCACAATTGTGACATATATAATTGCTTAATTAATTCAATATTTTTATTATGACAACATGGTGACATTATGAAGCAGAGGGCTTTGTATCATTTCTACAAATCTTTGCCATCACCTAAAAAATAATCAAATAAATAAACAGACAGATAAATACAGCCCAGATGGAAATAGCCCTGACCTTCTTTAACGAGTAATTATCACATGCACTTAAATGATTAAATGATGGCCCGCATGGCTTCACCCGACTTTCATCTCTAAATCAGAGAGACAGCTATATGTGTCATCCAAGGGAAGTCACCACGCATTCCCTTTATATTAATTCAAAGATCATTTTTAATGCATGACTGTTTTACTACAGGACAGGGTTGGGGGTGGCATTAACAAACTGGCTAATTTCTGCTAATTGCTTTGCACTGATAGGGAAAGGACGCAGTGAAGCGCCATCGCTCCAAGGTCGTTCATCAGCCGGTGTGTCCATAGCAACATTTAGACCGCGATGTGATTGCTGGAGATGAAGTAAGAGGTTGCACCTTCTAGATCAGTTAAGAGTCCTGCTTCCCACCTTCCCCTGCTGCCCTGTGACGACTCTTGTCTCGTAAATCACCAGGCTTTAGAAATAATACAAGATGATTCTCTACCCAACCTCCAAATCGCTGATTGATGATTTAATCAGCGAGGAGCATGGCCCTTAACAAATTCATAACCTTGCATCGTTAGGCGTTGGCTTCTCTGCCAGCGCTGTACTCGAGGATCATTCATTTTCCCACAGTGCCATCCTCTTTCTGCATACAGGAGGCAACACAAAGCCAGACAAGTACGTTCTTTTTTTTTCCCCTTGATGCACATTTCCAGAGTCATCCTGCTTTGTGGCGGCCCACTGACCCAGATTTTTTATTCAAACAGGTGCAGTGGTAATGTGGGTGGCATTATAGCTATTTCCCAACCAGTTGCCTGCATCGGTGAATCCCTGCTGACACGCATTTGCCAGCTGCCTCCCCCACGAAACAGCACTCAAAGGGATTCCCAGTGTGCAGGGGCACTGCCAGGATGGCGCGCAGCCGAGATTCTTTTATTTTCTAAAGCGGAGACGGGTTGAATCACACACCGAACGGGGCAAATGAGGAGAACTCTTTGACGTTTGTTTTGTTTGAATAAATTGTCTGAAAGTGAGTGTTTGGGCAAGCAGAGGTGTACAAATGTGTTTATCTGACATTTCCTGTGGCACTCCTGAAATCAAAAGCCTCTTTTTTTTCAGATGTTATTCAAACTAGTATTAGGAGGGGATTAACGGTGAGATTTGTCCATCTCTCGAGCACAGCAAACTTTTCAAAGTACTCCGAGATGACCTGAAAACACAAAGTAAAAATCAAGACTAGGTTGTGCATTAATTCACAACTTTCATCCTGGTCTTCACAGACAGAAACACACTTTAATACGTTAGCATGAGGTATCTGAGTCAGCACCTCCTTTGAATTTTAATCCCAGCCGGCCTCCTTCTGGGAAAAGAGATGAATGGATGTTAGTGTGGATGCTTGTTCAGTGAAGCCTGTGAAACAGCCACAGGATTCTTCACACATGAAGTGCTGTAGCTTCATGCTATGGATTTTCCTTCTGTACCAGCCTCACACTCCCTGTAGGAGCAAGAGTGCCAAACTCAGTTTCACTATAGAAATTACAAGGACAATAAACTTCCTTATGTTCTTATGTCCTTAAGATTTTGTTGTATTGTTTTACTGGTCAGTTTCCACTCTGCATCTGTTTGTCATGTCATTCGCTTGCAACAACAGAATCAGAAGTCGTGTCCGTGAATTATACATTTATTGTTTTCAGTTTCATCTTGCAATTTCTACGTTGGCTTGTGAACAAGAAGACAACACAAAAAAAAGAGAGAGAGAAATCCAGTCCGTCTGCAGGGTCTGTGCTTTATGTGCTCTTTTGGACCTACAGTGACATGTAATGACAGCAAGCATTGCAAAATATTCTTGTGTCTTGAGCTGTCAGAGATCTGAGAGAGAGGCTACCCCTCAGAGAGGCAATGACAGCAACCCGAACAATTCATTATCTCAAATGCTTTTCAGAAACCAATTCAACAACCACAACAATTCCCCGTCTTATCCGCCTGAGGTTCAGCTTCTACTTTCTCTCACAGCTTCATGGCACTGTGAAAATGAGAAATGATCGACTGCGCGACCCCTGGGAATAGTGTGGTGATGGAGTGACAGATATATCACTTCCCCAACATTCATCACTCTTCCAAATGAGGGTCCATCACTATGTTGTATCAGGTGATATGAGGCATATGAGGAGTGACCTCCGTGCTAACACTGAGCCATTTAAGCCTGGACTTTAGACAATGGCACTTATGGTGATTTACATGACTTGGATAAATCAAGGGACAGAAACATGTCTATTGCCAGACACACAATCATTGGCCTGTCGGCTGAGCACTAAATCCAGCAAATGGGAGCAGAACTTAACCGGGAAATAAAACCAGCAGGATGAAAAATTCCAGCAACACTCACAAGTGCAACAGTGCAGCATAGGAATTTATATAGTTGATGTTGGTGCGTATTGGCATATTGGCGACATACAGATAACACTGGGTTCAATAATTCAAAAATCAATTTTATCTTCATCATAATAGTATCGCATCAATTCATTTAATCCCTGAATTGATCTTTCACTATTTTCCCTGTGTTTGAGCTATGGGGCAAACTCTGTTAGTCTTGCATGATTATTAGCCACGTGAGACTAAATCCCAAGAGGAAGAACAAAAAACATACAGAAATCTATAGAGTCACATCATCTGGCACCACAGATCAGCCAGTAGCAGGTGGCGGTTTCAGTAGCATGCTGTCTTTACCGACAGATGTCAGGCTTTGCACAGATCCGGGCTTGGTTACTCTTTAAAGACAACTCAAATATAAAAAAATTAATGTTTGACAGTTTTATTGCAGGTTGTCTTCTCGGAGACGTTGTAAACTTTGGAAGGAATTAAAGCATCCGGCAAGGAGAGCGGGAGCGCACATTATTGTTGTCCTAGAGGAAAAACCTGAGTCAACTGTGAAGCTTTCATAGAGCATTATGGCTTCATTTTCATCATGTGACTGCCATAAAAGCCATCGCCTCTCAAGGTCCAGCACTTGTAAAACACTTGCTGTGCATTGTCCACTGTTGGATGACACCTCCAAAAAAAAAAAAAAAAAAAAAAAAAAGGTCAAAACCCTGGAAAAGTTCAGTGGCGAACGCTGAATCAGAATGTTATTCAAAGGGTCTGGTGGCTCCCCGGCTCCCTGCCTTTAACCACAGCAGCTTTTTGAAAATCATAAAGTTGTTTAAAATGCCAAGACGGCAATCAATGCTGCTTCTTTTAAAGATCCCCTGGCTCTCGTAACAGCCTGACAGAGGAAGAGTCGGTGAAAAGCGAGGGATCAATTTTTACTGCTCTCCACCATGGTGAGCACAAGACTAATTTTTTTTGTTGTTGTTCTTAAGCTATTGGTCTGAAGATATTCAAAGATTTATTTCACCCTTATGTCTTAGAAACAAATCCTTGTCAGTGTTTTTTTTTTTTTTTTTTTTAACCTGCACAGTGTTGATCACCTTTATAAAAAAAAAAATGCTTTGATCACAAAGGCATTAATTTATGGGTTTTCATAAGAAACACTGAAAAACCTGATTGCCAGTGGCTACGTGAAATGAAATCCTGCTGCACTTGACTGGCTCAGTTTTCCGCCGGCTGTCTGTTATTGTAAGTGTTGCATTCAACTGCCAATCTCAGTCTCCCGCACACCTTCAGCAGCTATTACAGAGAATAATGAAAGACAATTTCACTTTTGAAATGGGTTATTCCAATTCACCCCAGGACAATTCAATCTGTGTTAGACGTCATTACAGTTCTCCGATTGACAGGAGTGAGGGAAGAAATTGATCTGCGTCGTAATCTGTGATTTCAAATTGATGAACATCTCCAAGGACATTGCAGCAGAAAATGGATGGAAAATGTGCTGCAGCTGTACTGAAGCTGGTTTTCGAAATGTCAGCGTTCATTAGCTGCTTTGAAATTAATAGCACTGCTATAATAATAAAATTCACTTTCCCTGTTTTGCTGTCATATGTCAAATTTCAATTGGGACACAATTGTTCATGCAAGTTGGACAACATTTTATATGAGACAAGTTTTGGATCAAGTCAAACTTTCATCATTCAGTATCTTGAAAGCAAAAAGGAATTAAATGTTTGATGACAAGAATATACAGTTTCCGTATGTATTATAACTGATTACAAGCCTATGGCCTCTTCAGTGAAAAGAAACATGAGCCACTGCAACAGATTTCATTTTGCTGTGAGCATAGAAATTGAATAGGCATAGAAAAGAATTGAATGGGCACAGAATAGGCGATAGAAATTGAGCACATTCTGTTTCTATGGCTGCAAGTCGCTTCGTTTTCCACCGGGAGCCTGCAGTCTGCTCATCAGGCCAGCTTCTCCCGGTTGTTGGGTCTTAGATGCTCATAATGCCACAGACACCCTGACCTGGATGAGCAGCTGCATTATAAACAGGAGGACATGCACAAACTGCAAACTTCTTTTTTCCCATTCTGATCAAATAAAAATAAGATTTGTTCAGTAAATATATTAAGGTAACTCAAGACAATTTATTCAGCTCCAGCTTAACACAGGCAATAATGGAAAAACTTGCCTTTAATAATAAAACAACCCTCATTTTTGCATAATGCACCTTTAAAAAGGCTTCATGGTGTGGCGTCGGTGGTTTCAAAGCAGCTCTTCAGGTTCCGTCTCATGCAGCACGACTCCTCTGGAAGCGCACAGGTAATAAATCTACGATGATGATGATGATGATGACTTTGTTGAGCTATTGCCCCTCGCCAGTTGAAACCCCTCATAATGAATTCTCTTAGAAAAAAAAAGGCCTTCGGTCAAAACAACCGCTTTCAAGAGGCATGAAAATCACCTTTGATGGATTACTTCTGTGGTAATTTACTGAAAGCAAATTGGAGGCTGGGCTGAATAAATGTCTCATTCACAGCAAGTGGAGTGAAAATCAGGGTCAAGTGAAATAACCGTCTTGGTTTTGAAGCATTTCAACACCCGGTGGTAAATCCTTCATTGGTATTCATGAGAAAAACAAAAACGGTGTATTTGAGAAGTACAGCCGTTTCCAAGCACAAATGGCCTCATGATGTTGTCACACATAATCCCATGTGCTATACTCAAACGCTGCACCATCCCACACGTATTCATGTTGTTCATCCAGGTTTCACTCGTGTGCTTGCATTGCATTCTCAAGTGAGACCGCCTTGTTACAATGATTAAGATATAAACCAGGCACGGGAAACGCTAAGTGTTTAAGACAAGAAAATAAAGCCCCTGTCCACTTTCAAGTCTTTGACAGAGATTCATTAACGGGCTGTCACTGGTCTGCCGGTGGAAGTGCGGCGGAGATAGGATCATTTAATCAGAGCCGCCTGATTCCTCTCCCTAAGAGTTTCAGAAGGAGGTAATTCGGGACTGATGGGTTCAACGTCGGGGGCCAAAAGTTCAAATGGAAGTGTGGGAGCGCTTAGCAGCTTGATGGGCAGAGCAGCTACATCATACCATCCTGGAGAGCGAGGTAGGCAACCGTTCCTTAATTAATAAAGGTCAAAAAAGCTGTAAATGGACGTTACAGTTACAATGCGCAACTTTTTGCTGTGGGGCAGCAAAGTATTTAGAGATGTCCTCCCTCTCGTCAGCTGCACAAGGTGATTTTCCAAACGGCTGTCACTCATCTTGACCCGTCTATGTTACGCCCCTGAATAAGGGGAGAAATAATCACGAGAGTGATCAGAGTGGTGTTTCCTCAGTAACAAGGTTTACTGCAATGCAATAAAAAAAATATACACATCAATTTAAAACAATTCTTACACTACAGGTCAAATGCCATAGCATACAAAACATATTCTTTTTCCTGAACAACACAGTCTCATTATGAAAAAAAGTAAAACATTTTACATCACTGAATTTCTTCACAGACTATGCCTGCTCTGTTAATTGTATAAATGACAAAGTGAAAACTGAGCCCTGAAATATATTTAACATGGACTGAAAATTATCTTCATTCAGAAACAAAATATAGATATGTTATGTGCAAAATCACTCATATCTTTAGTGCAGCATAAAGGCATTTAAGGGATTCTGTGCAACAAAAATCACATTAAAACAAAAACCTGAAGGGGTCGCTGCAGACAAATACGCTGAAATATTCTTTTTTTCAGTCACAACAAAACGTATTTTTTTAGACATTACTCATCCCTTTTCACTCTCACTGGTACATAACATGTAATTTTAAGTCAGAAAACTCTCAGAAAACTCACAACATTCATCAAATAAACAGTATAAACAATGGTGCAAAATCCATTTCTACCATGCACATGTAAGCTAGCAAAACACATGCACTTGTTACCGCACTCGACAAAACTTACTTTTACTTACTCAAAAGTTCGTATATAAACACTCAAAAATATCCTCAACATGTTAGAAAATAATCACAACACGTTTAGTGATGAAAGATTAGCAACATACCTGAATAAGGGGAGAAATAATCACGAGAGTGATCAGAGTGGTGTTTCCTCAGTAACAAGGTTTACTGCAATGAGGAAAATACCGCGATTCCCCTTGGTAAGCAGGTGAACGCCTGAGTAATCAATCTTAGACGAGTGGATCAAGACAACATCGTCAATCACTGATAACACTGTTACATCTGAATTTTTAACAATGAAAAATGAAATAAACAATGAATTAGTTAGACTTTTTAGCGTTTTACCTTTTTAACCCTTTGTAAACTTACCATGAGTTATTTTTATGTTTTTAACCCATTTTAAAACACATCTTATGAATTTGTTTCTCATGACCATATGATCATTTTAAACATCATCACAGCATTTCAATCGTATTACAGACTATGAACTTGCAATCTTTTTAAACTTATCAGCTTATTAATATTATTTCAACTTGTCACACACTCCCCTACAAAATAAATGTCGTCCCGACATTAATCAAATTAAACAATTTCCTCTTTTAGTCTCTCATGAACTTGACACATAGATCTTCTGAGTTATGCTCGAACAGAGGTCAAAGGTCACAGTTCAATGACTGTCAACAGTCCATAAGCACAAGGCTAAAGTCCATGTCTGGTGACTGCATACAGTCCATGAGCAATTTTTCAACAGTCTTTTAGTCTTTAATGGGAGTGTTCTGTGTAAACAACCTATGAATTGTCCATGAAAACAGTCTATATGAGCAGTAGGCTCATGCATGTTGGGGTCCATACATGAAGGGGAGCTGAAAGTAATATGGCTGTAAGGGTGGCAGCCATGGGACCAGTCCTGGTGTGGGGTAGATGGGTAGCATTTGGGGTGTTGGCTGGACATTATAGCAGGAAGGAATGCCAAGCTGATCATAGGTCATACGCTTTGGTGGGTGTCTCTCCCTTTTTGGCAGCTGGTAGGACAACTCCTCAGGTTCAGCGGCAGCGTTTGATGGGGGAGAGGCTGGAAGTAAGTGTTCATTAGGCAAATTTCCCTCAGGTAAGTTTATACCTTCACTTGGTAGAATCTCAGCAGGTGCATTGGACTCCTCCAACTGATTTTCTCCAGGAAGCTGTGCTGGTGGCGCAACAGGAGCTGGTGTTCCAGTTCTCTCCGCTGGTAGGTGACTGTGTTCAAGCTGCATCTCCAGGTTATCAACTGTCTCATGTCTCTCTGCTGGCACTGTGGGGGCCTGCAGTGGCTCATAATGCAATTCGTATTCGTCCCCACTATCCTCATCGGATTCCTGTGTTTGAGGCACAAGCTGAGGTCTTTCTGTCTGTTTCCTTTTGTCATTTTTAGCCAAGTCTGATTTTGTCTCAAAAGGTAATGAATCACAGGGCAAAAGCAAGTTTCTATGTAAAACTCTCGAGCGTCCCTTACCCTGTTCTGGCCTCACTTCATAAACTGGCAGGTCGGAGCCCATTTGTCTCACTACAGTGTGAATTGTGTCCTCCCAATAGTTCCTGAGTTTTCCTGGTCCTCCTCTGGGTGTCAGCTTCTTAATTAAGACACGCTCACCGGGTTGTAATATTGAACTCCTCACTTTTGTGTCATAATATCTTTTACTCCTTTCAGCAGATTTTTGAGCATTTTGGTTGGCGATGGCGTATGCTTCCTCCATACCTTGTTTCCATTTTTCCACATAGTCTCGCTGATTACTGGGATCTGACTCTGTATGGAGCCCAAAGAGCATATCAACTGGAAGCCTGGGTGATCTCCCATACAGAAGATAGAATGGCGAATAGCCTGTCACTTCACAGCGTGTACAGTTATAGGCATGCACCAGTTTGTTCAGGGACTCTTTCCAATTCGATTTCTGTGTCTCAGTTAATGTCTTAAGAATTTGCAACAAGGTTCTGTTCATCCGTTCCACCTGACCATTCCCCATCGGGTGATAGGGCGTTGTCCTGGACCCAGCCACTCCACTGAGTTTTTTTAACTGGCTGAACAACTGATTTTCGAACTCTCCTCCTTGGTCGTGATGGATGCGAGAGGGGAAACCAAACTTTAGAGAAAAATCATTGAAGATGAGGTTTGCGGCAGTCTTGCCTGACTTTGACGTGGTGGCATATGCTTGGGCAAAACGTGTGAAATTATCAACAATGACAAGAATGTACTCGTATCCTCCCTTGCATCGGTCAAGATGGAGAAAATCAATGCTTATCAGTTCAAATGGCTGCGTTGTCACAATATTGGTCAAGGGGGCTCTTGTGTCATGGCAGGGCTTTTTCTGTTTCAGACAAGTGCAGGCCTTGTTCACATAGTGCTCTATGTCTGATTGCATGTATGGCCAGAAGAAGCGGTGCCGTATTAGGGAGACTGTGCGATCAGCGCCTTGGTGTCCCATGTTATTGTGCAACTCCTCTAGCACCTTCCCTCTGTATCTTTCTGGCAAGACTAGCTGCTTGCGGGCAGTGGTATTTCTGTACAGAATGCCATCATGGTCTGTCATCAATTTGTCCCACTCTCTGAACAGACATTTTGTTTTTTGACTGAATGCTCTCAACTCCTTGACCGGTGGCTTACAACCAGACAGTTTACATTCTATCACAGGACGGATAACTGGGTCGGCTCGCTGTGCTTCTCTTAACTGTTCCTTGGGTATGGGGCTGATTGATGCGGTGGCCGATTCACCGTTGGCTGAGACGGACATAGCTACAGCTGTTAATGACCATGTTGCAGGGGATTCTTTCTGTGCCTCCACAGCTTGAATAGCAGCACTGATGGTGTTTGACGACAGTTCCTCAGAACACTCTCCCATTAGTGACTCTGCATCCAATGGCATCCTTGACAAAGCGTCTGCATCACTGTTCTCTTTTCCAGGCCTGTACTTAATTGTAAAGTGGAAATCAGCCAACTCTGCAACCCACCTGGAAGTGGTTGCATTCAGTTTTGCTGTGGACAGGATGTATGTGAGTGGGTTGTTATCACTATAAACAGTGAAGGTTGGAGCATAATACAAATAGTCACGGAACTTGTCAGTGATTGCCCATTTTAGAGCCAGAAATTCTAGCTTGCCTGCATGGAGGTGATAGTTCCTTTCAGCCGTTGTTAACGTGCGAGAGCCATAAGCAATAACCCTGAGTTTTCCATCCTGATTTTGATACAGTACCGCTCCCAGTCCTTGGTGTGATGCATCAGTGTGTACGATAAATGGCTGACTGAAATCAGGGAAGCCTAATATTGGTGGATGTAGCAGACAGTCAATCAGATGCTCAAGTGCCTGCTGGTGCTGGTCTGTCCACAGAATCGGCTTGTTTGAGGGTACAACATGGCTCATTTTCCTTAAACCTGTCTTTGTTTTTCTGTTGTTGTCAGGGGATTCACCCGAGTCTGTTTTTAGGAGCTCATACAGGCAGCTGGCTTTCCGTGAAAAGTCTTTTACATATTGTCTGTAGTAGGTGAGTAGACCAAGCATTTTTCTGAGTTGGCCCACAGTCTGAGGTCTAATGTCCTTTAGTGCTCTTACAGCTTCAAAATCAGCAGGATCTACTCTACTGCCCTCTTCAGAGACTATTCTGCCCAGATAGCGGACCTCACGTTTAAAGAGATCACACTTACTCGGCTTGAGTTTGATGCCGTACTCTTTCAGGCGTTGCAGCACTTTACGTACATCATTTACATGGTTGTCAAAGGTTTTACTGAAAACCAGTGTGTCATCCAGATAAGGGACACAGATGTCATCCCGGAGCCCTTCCAAACATTTCTCCATGCAACGTTGAAAGGCCGCAGGGGCGTTCATGAGGCCAAATGGGATGCGAATCCACTCATAAAGTCCCCATGGTGTCACAAACGCTGTTAGTGGTCTGCTTTCCTCTGACATGAATCCCTGGTGGTAAGCTTTCCCTTGATCTAAAAGAGAAAACCAGGACTTACCACCCAGGCCATCCATAATGTCTTGGACCCGAGGGATAGGCTGACGGTCAGGATGAGTTTTTCTGTTCAAGTCTCTATAATCTATGCACAGCCGAAGGGTGCCATCTTTTTTTCGAACACACACAACAGGTGAGGAATACGAGGAGTTTGACCTCCTAACCCATCCCTGTGCTATCAGGTCATGGAGATAACTTTTCATTTCCTGGTACAGGGGGCTTGGTACTGAAATGTATGTGCGTTTGACTGGCTCAGTGTCTTTAAGAGAAATGGTCATCTGCAATTCTTCAATACAGCCAATATCATTATCTGACCTTGAGAAAGAATGACATTCTTCCCGAAGCATCTGCTTCACTACTTGTCTCTGATCTTCGCTGAGATGACTTAAATTTACAGGGGGATCCCACTGTTCACTGGCACTACTTGTAGATTTTGTGCTAATGTGACTCACTGTAGCTGGTGTTCCAACCTTCTCAAAGACCTGGGCAGGAAGAACTGACATAATGGTTTGTACTGTGCCAATTAAGGTGCGCCCTGGTAAAACAATGTCATGGTCAGTTGGGTTAGAAACATCAATAGTGATAACTGGAAATACACCTTTCCTGACTCTGACTAGTGTGTCATAAAACTCAAGACCATCTGGCCACTGTGGGTTCAGGTCTGGCTGAAATAGCATAGTCATGTCTTCTTTAAAGGGCTGTGCAGCTACACGACAGTTAACCTGAATACTACTGTGTTTTGAAACTGCAACCTCCTCTTTTTTTGTTTTGACTGCATACTCATCTTCTTGTTCTGCGCTAACAGCCTGTATAAAAGCTCTCACCTTGTTTCTTTTGAGGCTTGGGAAAGCTTTCCTCACTGTGTGATACTGTTTAGTCTTTTCAGTATGTGTCAAAATGTGCTCAATAACATTAAAGCCTATGATGGGGCAAGATAGATGCCAGCCTTTCATTACAAGCACAGGAATAATCAGTTCTGTTGATTGGTCAGCTCCAGAGGCTAGGCGGAAAGTGGTTTCAATCCATCCCAAATATGGCATTTCAGTACCGTTCGCAGCAGTCAATGTCAGATCAGCAGATGAGTCAAGGATCTCTGCGACATCTCTGAGCTCTGTGGTTGGTAAGTATTCCTCTTTCCATCCTTCATCAATTATGGACACCTGAGAACCCGTGTCCCATAGGGCTTGCACTTGGTGGCCATTAAGGTAACATTCAACAAGGCACTGCCGGCCAACTAGCGAGGTAACTCTGTGGGGGCTGTTAACCTGAGCTAGGGGGGGTAAAGTGTCAGCATTTTTCTCTTTACAGGGAGACTTTGTACTGGCGTTTGACTGGTGAGTGCATTTCCTCTTATGTTCAGTCCAGTTCTGTTTTTGGCATGTTTTAGAGCAATAAAGTGTCTCTTTACAGGATGAGCACTGTTTCAATTTGTCAGGTGGACCAGCACTGCCACAGTTCGCACATTTTTGGGACTCTTGACCATTTACGGCTAACACCCGTCCCGTGGTGGTAACCGTTCCCTGTTTAAAGGAGCTTCTCTCGACGGTCTGATTCCTCTGATTTTACATCCAGCTTGAAAATGTTCTCCACTTCCACATCGGTAGCAGTGCATGCAGCGTTCATTCGTTCCTGTCTGCTGACAGACAAAACATCTCCGTGGGACATGGATAGAGCGGTTAGGGTGCTGATCAGGTCCATACTGAGGCTGCATTGGGGCAGGTATTTGGGGCTGACTGTAGCTTCTGTAATACTGCTGTGGCAAAACAGGTAGCTGGGAGTCTCTATCTGGCCTACTTGAAGGTGGAGTGTAGAGCTGTGACTGAAACTTACCCTGCTGTAGAGTCTCTTTAATTTGAGCCACCTCTGCACTGAGACCTTTTAAAGAAGCTACACCTACCTTCAGTTCTTGTATCTCTGTTAACAGTTCAGTGGAAGCCTTTGTTTTGACTTCCTTTATGGGGCACTTTGCAGGTAAATTCTCTTCTGACTGCACTACACTCACACTTGTGGTTGATTGTGAGGTACTAAGCTTCTTTTTATTCCTTCTCTCAGCCTCATGAGCGCAGGCAACGTTCATTCTCTCCAGTAGAAGCTCATCTGAGGTCTCAGTATCCAGGAGGAGAGGCTGCATGTCTATCCTGATGCTGTCATTCTGAAGACCAGTGAGTAACGTGTGTAAGCACATGCGCTGGACTAAAGCAGGATCATACTGAAGCCCTGACTCTGACTCTTGGGACGCGAACAGTACTTTCTGCCTCAAATCCAAAACTCGCATGAGGAAACTCTGGGGGGTCTCTTTGCTGTTCTGTGCTTCAGAAGCTAGCTGCTTGTAGAGCTCTGTGGCACTCCTCTCTTGGAAGTGGGAGCGCAGAATGCTTCTGAGCGTGGGGAGAGCCAGGTGAGGTTTCCCTTCCAAGTAGCTGCGTAACTGGGAGCCTGGAGAAATAGCTCTAATGACAGCATCTACAATTTCCATTTCAGGATAACCTCTGTTCAATCCATTCTCTATTTGGTGAGCAAGGCTGGAAAACGTCAATTTATCTTTCTGGCCTGGATCGCCTATTTGACCTGAAATTTTAAAGTCTTTGCGCCAGCATGGGCTTGGCTGCTGTGGTGGGGCACTAACTGAGGGCTGCATGTTGGCTTTTGGGCTTATGGTAGGTAAAACCCACGACTGAGAGTCATTAGCAGTAGCATTAACAGGGGAAAGCTGCTGAATTTCCACATTTTTATGTTGCTTTACAGATATTTGTTCCTCCATTTCTCCCTGTGTTTCTGTGCTTTCCACATTTTCCTCAGTTTGTGCCGCTCTGTTATCTGTGTCATTAATCAAACTTTTAACTTTGTCTTTTAGTAGCAACAATTCAGACATGCCACCATCTTCTAACTCTGTCAATTCTTCTCTTTCCAGAGATTTCAGTACATGGGTCACTAGTGATATGCGGGACTTCCCTTTTACATTTGCTCTTTGTCCTCCTGATATTTCAAGAAAATCACAAACTTCAAGCAAATTGTCTCTAGTCAGTTTATGTAAATCAGCTGCTACCTCTTCCTGTAGCTCTTCCAAGGCCGTCATCGTGTCGACAGGACAGGAGAAATCTTTCTGTACACAGGCTGACTCTGGACTGGACAGTTTTTAATGTACCTGATGATCTCTGACTGGCCTCAGGTAACGTACTCAACCTCCAGCCTCCAGATCTCCTTGCACAGCACCTTCCTCGCTGTCACCGTCCTGGGTTATTTGTGGGGGGAATTTAGCTGCTCCAGACTTTGGCCGCCAGGCTGTGGACACCAGACATCTGAAGAGCCATCCCAGCGGTGCCTCCAAAATGTTACGCCCCTGAATAAGGGGAGAAATAATCACGAGAGTGATCAGAGTGGTGTTTCCTCAGTAACAAGGTTTACTGCAATGCAATAAAAAAAATATACACATCAATTTAAAACAATTCTTACACTACAGGTCAAATGCCATAGCATACAAAACATATTCTTTTTCCTGAACAACACAGTCTCATTATGAAAAAAAGTAAAACATTTTACATCACTGAATTTCTTCACAGACTATGCCTGCTCTGTTAATTGTATAAATGACAAAGTGAAAACTGAGCCCTGAAATATATTTAACATGGACTGAAAATTATCTTCATTCAGAAACAAAATATAGATATGTTATGTGCAAAATCACTCATATCTTTAGTGCAGCATAAAGGCACTTAAGGGATTCTGTGCAACAAAAATCACATTAAAACAAAAACCTGAAGGGGTCGCTGCAGACAAATACGCTGAAATATTCTTTTTTTCAGTCACAACAAAACGTATTTTTTTAGACATTACTCATCCCTTTTCACTCTCACTGGTACATAACATGTAATTTTAAGTCAGAAAACTCTCAGAAAACTCACAACATTCATCAAATAAACAGTATAAACAATGGTGCAAAATCCATTTCTACCATGCACATGTAAGCTAGCAAAACACATGCACTTGTTACCGCACTCGACAAAACTTACTTTTACTTACTCAAAAGTTCGTATATAAACACTCAAAAATATCCTCAACATGTTAGAAAATAATCACAACACGTTTAGTGATGAAAGATTAGCAACATACCTGAATAAGGGGAGAAATAATCACGAGAGTGATCAGAGTGGTGTTTCCTCAGTAACAAGGTTTACTGCAATGAGGAAAATACCGCGATTCCCCTTGGTAAGCAGGTGAACGCCTGAGTAATCAATCTTAGACGAGTGGATCAAGACAACATCGTCAATCACTGATAACACTGTTACATCTGAATTTTTAACAATGAAAAATGAAATAAACAATGAATTAGTTAGACTTTTTAGCGTTTTACCTTTTTAACCCTTTGTAAACTTACCATGAGTTATTTTTATGTTTTTAACCCATTTTAAAACACATCTTATGAATTTGTTTCTCATGACCATATGATCATTTTAAACATCATCACAGCATTTCAATCGTATTACAGACTATGAACTTGCAATCTTTTTAAACTTATCAGCTTATTAATATTATTTCAACTTGTCACATCTACCTCGAAACGGCAGCTGGCCTGAGGGTAACCAAGTCTCCACGGGCACGGAGGGAGCAGATAACAAGAAAAGCAATCACGTTTCGCTGCACGTTTAGCTTTTCTGAGCTACTGTAGCCGTCCTTACTGTTTTCATTGTTAATTTGGGATAGGCTAGATCACCACTGGCCATGTCCACGAGACACTTAACTCCCAGAAAATGGTAAATGCCTAAATGTGTCATTGAAAATCACTGGAAAACCAAATTCAGGCAAATGTGGGGAGTTCAAGCATGAGCAAACGGAGTCACGGACAGACAAAGCGAATCATATTTATTTCTGTTACTTTAACGTGAAAAAAGTTGCATATTTGTGATAAAAAAAAAAAAAAAACAATGTATAGTATCGCAGTTTCAAAAAGAAGAAAAAAAAAAGCAAGCGTGACAAATGGCATGAGCCTCGGTGCTGTGTAAGCATAAAAAGTCCCTCGTCTCTCCGACTGTGAGGGAACTTTGATTTGTCACAGCTGAGGGACTCTTTTACCCCCTTCCGGCCATTCTTCCTATAGTTGAAATTCTCCAGAGCCAAATTATGGTTGGAAAATTCATCGAGCCATTGCAGCCCAATTAGATATGCATTGTGAAGGCTGTCATGACCTTACCATGATAAAAAACCAATGCATCACAGTTCATATATCATTCACAACGGCCCCACCAGGCCCACTGCCCCCCCCCCCCCCCCCCCCCCCCCCCCTTCCACACCGAGTGACTCCCAGCCTTTAGTAATGACGATATTATTGCGGCACAATTATTTGCAAATGTGTGCAGAGAGTTGTGTAACTGTGTGCAATCAGATGTTTAGATAATTTTTAAAAAATCTCTAAATGCGTACTGAAATTGCTCAGAGTGTGTGTATGTGTAATCAGATTGGTAAATGTGTAAAAAAAAAAATCTCCAAATCTGTATTAAATTTTGCAAGTATATAAAAATTTGGGAATGTGTAGACAAATCTTATGCGCAAAGTATTTCCAGCTCTTGGAGCAAAATAATTACACTTTCAGCCATTAATATCCAATGCGCATTTACAGAATTGTCTACACATTCCCAAATTTTTATACACTTGCAAATCTGAATATGAACAAATGGAATCTGAGTACACATTTGCAGATTCCTGTACACATTCGCACATTTCCGTACACATTTTCGAGATTCTTTTGCACATTTACAAATCTGATAATGCACTCGTGGATAAAGATACAGTTACACATCTCTCCACACACACATTTGCAAATAATTCTGCCACCATAAGATCCTCATGCAAACTTCCGCTGCAGTCAAAATGAATCTGTAGGCGGAAATGAAGCCACAAGAATTCAACAATGACACCCAATACTGAAGAGGGCAGTTTTTATATTTCAATGAAAGCCAGCGATGGCGGCCAGCACACTGTCATCGGGTCAACAGGTCCATCCAGAGTGGCAGGTGACCGATGCAGGAGAGGCCAACTTGTCAACAGGTTGTGACGGCTTGAGTGGATTCATGCGTTCATTCAAATCGTTGCAGAGCCGCCACAGGTCAAAGATGAGACTCATTCTTGAGTTGGCAGCTGACACTAAAGCTAATGCCAGCCTGTCATATGCGTGAGTGGAATAAATGTGTAGAAACGTAAAGAGAGGCTGAAATAGGAAGGCTGGTGACCTGTAACAAGTGTCATTGCTGGCAAGGCTTCCATGATGAACAGCGTGTCAAAATCTTCTGTGTTATGTGGTGTAAGTGGGAGAAATCATCTGGAAACAGCAAATCCTTAGTTTACACTGCATAACATCTTAAATTATGAGTCATTTAGTCTCATATTCTATCTTACAATTTTGTTGTTGTTTTTTTCTTAAAACAAGTGGAAAAAAAATCTGAAAGTGGGATGAGATAATTTGGCTTTTTTTCCAGTGCAGTTTCACTTGTAATACACCAGCAGCCCACTAGTGTCGAGAAAATGGCACTGGATTGAGAAAAGCCTGGAAACATGTTAATTAGCATTGGGAGCAATTGGTTTTGTCTCTTCCTGTTGGCAGAAGAAAAATCAAGATTTCAAGACTGAATATGAAATCAAATGACTTAAGATTGAGATTTTTATGCCGTGTAGGGAAAGATGGATGATTTTTCTTCCATGTTGAAGGCTCATTTACAGTTGGAACAATATGGCATGACCCCCAAGACACTTAGTCTTGGGGGTCACCAGGAGACACACTGACTGATTGTAGGAGTGTTAACCATCGCTCTGAACAGACCTGCTCATAGGTGGCCACACACTGGAGGTAAACAGTGTAACTAAATAAATGGAGGAACATGCTGATTTGAATGAAATTGAGAACGTGTGTCACCTTGTGTTTTAATGTCCTTTACATCGTGATTTGCGCTTAAAATAATTTAATGCGTGTCAAAATCCAGATTTGATTTGGTGAACTGACACAGATAGACTCTTTTGCAGTTGCTGATTATCTAGAGAAAGCATGGGATATGCAAAGAAAGAAAAAAATTACATGATATACACTCCTGATCAAAATTTTAAGACCAGTTGAAAAACTGCAAGAATTTACATTTTGCACTGTTGGATCTTAAGAAGGTTCTAAGTAGAGCTTCAAAATGCAAAGAGAAGAAATGGGAGTGAGACAAAAAAAAAAAAAAAAAAAAAATTTGTAAGCAATTTATTGCAAACAACCATTAAACTGAAATAGGCTGTTCATCAGCTGATCAAAAGTTTAAGACCACTGCCTTTAAAAGCCCAAATCTTCGCAAAAATTAGGATTCAGTGTCATTTTCTGTCAGGTATCCACACTGTCATGTATGTATCCACACTTGGCTTAAGTGATACAAATGTTGCTTAAAAGCTTCCTTTGCATTTTTTTTTCTAGGTGTAGAGTGTATTTACCTGGCAGCTGTCAGTGATGATTTGTAGATTAACTGTGTTTTTGGTGTCATAACCCTAACCCTAACCCTAACCATAAAGGATGGATGGGTTGCATGACAAGACACAAAAATAAATAAAGTTCATTGATTCCTTCATGCTGCACCAGAGAAAGCCAAAATCCTCAGGGCAAGAGGAGCTGTTGTCAACTCAGCACTTCTCAAAAGCTGGTGGAGAAGGGCCTGCACTGATTTACGGGCACATCAGCTGCCAGTGCCCTGCAAACCCAAGCTGGCTCAGGCCCCGGCGCTTCCCTCTGTTTTCTTAGCTGTCGGCCAACCTCTCTCGTCTCTCTCTGCCAGTTTGTGTTTCCCCGTCTGTCTTTCAGTCTGGAACGCAGAGACACAGACACAAACACGCACCCACTTATAAATAACGTTTGATAAGGCTGACATGATGTCTCAGCTGATGAAAGGAAAAAGGCTTTAATGCATATTCACAAAAAGAGACTATAAACCTATAAAGAGACGACAAGGAAAATAATAATGAGGCAAGTGCAGTGGGGTTGACAGGCTCGGGATGCTGAAAAACCTTGCACTGGCATGTAGCCGAGTCTTGTCACTATTACGGTGTAGAAGTGCCAAAAAATACAAAACTTTTCCTCAACACATCAGGGCTTTGACACCTAGCCTTGGAGAGAAAAAAAGTGGAGGAAGGCTGGGTGGCAGTGGGCATAAACCATAAACAATGCACTCCAGACAGGTTTTGAATTTTATCTGTGTGTGTGTGTGTGTGTGTGTGTGTGTGTGTGTGTGTGTGTGTGTGTGTGTGTGTTTGTGTGTGTGTTTGTGTGCTTGTATATGTGCCTGGGCTCATTAGAAGTGGGAGGCAGGCGTCTCCAAGAGTCTCCTGCTCATTTGTCTCGGCAGCACCTTCCCCTGTCCCTGCCACTGACCACCACTGGAGTGTGAGGACGGAGGAGGATTATAGGAGAAAGAAAAGTGGAAAAGAAATGAAAGTCAAAGCGGCAAATGAGATAGGAGGCTAAACTTGGAAACTCAAAGGTGAGAAAAAAAAGGAGGGAAGTAATGAGTACAGACAGAAAGTCCAATCTATTCTGCTGCAGTCCACCTACACGCTGCTAAAAAAACGGCACAACTGTCAATAGGAGCCATGCTTGACCTGCTTGTACACACACACAGCAGAAAACTTGGTCAGTGGGTCGCTCCGCTCTGCAGCTACAAAATTGTGTACCCAGAGAAATAAATAAACTATGTGATTAAAGAAACTGTGAGGGGATTTTTCATTTTGCTGAGTTAACGTCGCTGGAAACAACGCCTGTAATCAGAACTATTAATAACTAATCTCAAACAAAATCACATCGTCAGGAAAACAAGGAAGTGAGAGGAGAGAAAGAAATACATTTGGCTGCTGTCGGCAGATGGATGTGAAGATTCAGCCGTGGCCAACTTTCATTGCTCATGAACATCAATAAACATAAACAAATATAATTATTTTGCAATGAGTGGCCAGCTGGCTGTATATCCTCCTGTTTATTGCATAGGGACTTGCTAACAAATCAATAAATTCTCACTGAATAGTATTACTTGCAGACCTAGTATTAAAAACTCATCAATAACAACATGGGAATTAAGTTGTTAGTGGGATTATGAGGTTAAATGGCCAGCATGACCAGAGCTAATATTAAAATGTAGCTCAGTAATGGTCCCCTGCTATCTGTGAGTAATCCAAAGTTTGTTCTCGCTGATCATCTTAATTGACAGTGACAGAGAATTGGATATGTCTTATGATGGCCACATTAACACCAACTCACTTGTATAAGGCATTTTTATTAATAAGCAGTATGGAAGAGCTAAAATGCATTTTATTTTAAGTCAGAGTGATGGGGAGCAAGATGCTGATCATTGTCCAGAGATGTTGAGACAGAGGAGATTTTTCACAGCCTGGAGGGGAGAATCGGTTCAGCATGTGCAGATAACACCTCAGCAGACACGTTGAAGCTGAGAACAACTGCGCCTCTCCAGGTATGACTCCCCTCCAGGCTAAATATAACAGCGCTGAGAGCAGGGACTAACAAGGGCTCTTATGCATGTTATCAAGGGCTTTTAGTGTGAGACTGCGGGGATGAACAACTGGACTGTACATACAGTGTGTGTGTGAGTGTGTGTGTGTGTGTGTGTGTGT
Organism: Myripristis murdjan; assembly: GCF_902150065.1. NCBI lineage: Eukaryota > Metazoa > Chordata > Actinopteri > Holocentriformes > Holocentridae > Myripristis > Myripristis murdjan. The sequence goes on from NC_043994.1 coordinate 26,684,644, forward strand.
GCGTATCACTTGTGTTTCTGAAAAAGCTGCTAATGTGTGTCTTTTTCCTTTTAGCGCTCCTTTCTCTTTCCCCCTCCCTCGGCTGTATCGTCCTCCATGACCTTGTCCTTGGGTTACTGTACCTCCTCCTCCTGCACACACACACACACACACACACACACACACACACACACACACCACCAAGAGCACCACCGCTACCCCCTGCTGCTTTACACACACAGGAGACCCAAGTGAAAAATGGCACAAGCAGTAAGCATGAATGGTGAGGCGATGTGTGGGTGTAATTTTAACGGAAAACCACACAAATAAATCTTAGATGTCGCCTGCACTTAGCATTCAAGCTGTCTCAGCAGGCTCACTGAGGTGTTTTCCTTCCATTTAGTTTCAGCCTGAACTCTGATTTTCTGCAAAATTTCCATTTAAGTTGCATCAAAGTTAGAAACAATACATTTTGTCCCTATTGTAGGGCAATCAGCCACATACTTATCCTGTATCTGCTGGTTGCAATGCTTCACTGAAGCTACATCACACTTTGAGTGAAATATTCAAACATCTGGATGTCTTGTGCATCATTTTGCACACATATTTGGTATTTTTGGAAACTTTGGCATCTCCTCTAGAATTTAAAATTACACTTTGCAGATTCAACAGCGTTCAGCCATGCAGAACGCCTTTTTAATGACCCGACCCATGCAACGGGTAGACTTAAAGAGATTAACACTTTGTTTGGCTTGTGATACTGAACATGTCCAGGAAACAAAAAAAAAAAAAAACTTGATTCAAATTTTTGTGCATAAATGTGCATGTTTATGTGCTTGCATTTGATGTGGTTCAGTGTACATTTTTGGTCTCAGTTTCCTGCAAGGTCTGCAACCGTTCATACTGTACATAAAGCAATAATGTCACATTTCAGGGTGCCCACTGACAAAAATAGATGCCATTTTCAGAGCAGGGCATTTCCTCACAGCGTCTCCGGAGAAGCGGTGGTTGCAGCAGCTACGGCCACACTCGCTTTACAACAGATAAATAAAGGTTATACGGTCATAGATCAGGCTAATGGGCTGGTCTAATCAATAGCCTGTCTGTCGACAATAAACCCCGAGGAAAGGAACAAGCAGAGCAACAAAAGCAGCAGAGACTCACTCACTGCATCAAACAAAGGGACACTATTCCTGAGGCATTTATCACCACGTAACATTTATTTTTACCCCAAATGTCAAGCATTAATGAAATAATTGCCCAGTTGTTAATGTCGTATTGATTTGCTAATGCTTGTTTGCGATACGTATTGACTCAGTGACACTGAACATGAGACTGATAGTCAAAACTACAGCATTATCTTTGACTTATCTCTCTTCGTGTGTTTCTATGCCTTCCCCTGATAAATGACCCCAAGCTCAAGGCGTGTCAGCCACGACAGCGACATTATATCACGCCTGATGAGACGAGACTGACTTTTCCCACCTCCCTGAACGTGGCTTTCATGTTGCGCCACCTGGATGCAGGTTCGGATATCCACAAATTAAACACACCACAGGCATCAACTCTCTCAGCCCCACAGACAGCAGCAATAAGGTGGAAACATGCAAATGGGGTTACTAATGCACACCATGCTGTGCAGCTCAGAGGCTGTGCGATAATGTTTGCAGGTTGTGAGAAGGAGTCCTGCTGTGGGTTGATTTATGCATTTATGCGGCACAATTAACTCACTCATGTTTCCATCCAACTCTTCTGAAAATTTTAACTCAACCTCTGAAATGACATACTCCAAACACATTAAAACGTGAATTAGGTGTGTTTCAGGGGGGTAAAAAAAAAATGTATTTTTGTCATTTGCATTTTTGTAATTTTGTGCTATCGTTTGTCACGGCAGCTGATTTTCCCAGACTTCCTGCTGCTACAAGGGAAAGAAGAAAAGCAGAATATTCAAAGCCACTGGCCTTGAATTTAACTCATCTTTTTTTTTTTTTTTTTTTTTTTTACCTTATCTACCTCAAATGTTCTTTGCTATATTAAAAAAAAATGAAATTTTCTATCAACTTTTGCAATTTGATCATTCTAACATTATTCACAAGCACATACATGGATAGAAACCCAGCTATTGAAAATGTTCAAAGTTTCTAAACATATTTTAGGCTATTTCAGCATCAGGTTTCTCCAACCTCAAACCTCTTTGTTTTCCTTTGATGTTGCAGGCAGGATACAGTGTGTCAGCCCATGATGCCTGGAGTCAGGGCCTGTCAGTGCAGCTCTAATTATAATTTCATACCAACACGTATTGTGTGCATTTTGTATTAGACATGCACAATGGTCTTTTTAAGAGAGAGAAACGGAATATCTCAAAGTCCTCACATACTTTGTGCATTTTGTATTACACATGCACGCAGGTCTTTTAAGGCAAGAGAAATGGAATATCTCAAAGTCCTCCCGCAAACTAAATCTCCTCATTTTTACCCACTTTCTGTGCTAAAAATAATAATAATTCTTGACATATGTACTCTCCTGAATGTTCAGTTCCTCTGATCTGGGTCCAAAGAGAAGGGCAGCATGGTACAGCGGAGGAGACAGCGGAGGAGACAGCGGTTCGATTGAGTGCGTCAGTTGTTCCGGTTCACTGCTGATGGCATTTCCCTGTAAGCCTTGATGTGAAGTGGTTTGCTGCCTCACTTGGCCCGTGGTGGCTGCTGCTGCCGGCTGCTTGGTGTGAAGTGGCTGTGCGCCTGGTGGTTTGGGGCTTTGCACCGTCACGCCACTTAAGAGATCCCTGCAGATGGGTCGGCTTGCTGTTTGTGGTGACCATGCCATTTAAATGGTGACTCACTCACTTTCCTTAAGTGAAATGTTTAGCGACATGAGATCTACATCATGAAAACTGTGTATGAGTATAAGTGTGTCTCTGTGTGCAAATGGCCAGATGTAAATATATGAGCATCCCTGTTTGTGAGCAGAATAACACCCTAGCTGATGACGTTTTTCACACTGAACACAATTAAATGGAAATTATCTGATATAGCATGTACCTCCGTTTGATATCCAATTACTTCTCTGTGGGTTGTGTCCTCGGCTGTGGCTGTGAGAACGATGCCGCAGCGCTGACATTAAAAGCCTAACAACTTAGCAAACTCCAGCATCTCCAAGTCCATGTATCACTGTGAACCCAAACTGGCTGCAAAATTGACTTTGCCACATTTTATCTGTCAGTTGTCTTCTGTTTAATCAGACATGCTGTCTGTCTTTCCGCCTCCTCTGTGTTTGAAACCAACGTGGGAGTCAAGCTTAACTGCTGGTGGCTTTTAATACGAATCGAATAATTTCCCTGCAAGCCGGCGCGTAACCATAAATCATGTTCTCAGTGTCTGATCTCGGTGCATGTCTTTTATTCAGCCTTGACAGAATACAGGAGATTGTTATGACAGGCTAAATCATAATCTTGTCGTACAGTGTCTACGCAGATGTGGGCGGGATATTTCGCTATACATGTGCGAGATTGCACAGCTCGAAATTAGACATCCCACACACACACGCACACACACACACATACATACATGCACTGCTCATTTGACAAAAAGGCATTTACTCACCTCACCACGCTTGTGCATCGGACACGGCAGGAATAACAATGACGCCGTAAAATCTAACAAGGTCAGAAAGATCCTATGCAATCATGATTCAAGGTAATTCAATTGCAACAAATGGCCCTTCGCTATGGTGCTGGTGACTGCAAATGATCCTAATTCACAATTATAACCCATTAAATGGCTCTTACTTTGACCTATGTACTTCTAAGGCAGACAGGTACACTGAAATATCACAACGGTGTCAAAAGGGATAAAAGCACCAACTGTGACGCCCTTCTGCCATCGTAAAGGTAAAAATGAACACTAATACAGTTAGGACAGCAGGTTGTAGGTCAGTATTAACAACAATAAATCTGTATAAAAACAATCTGTAATAGTGTGAATGCTGAAAAGAAGAGCTACAGAATTTGGTCGGAATATCAAATCCAAAAGATGAACATAAGAAAAAGGTGGACACCGTGAAAATGATTTAGTTAAAAAGTTATGATTGTGACTCTGCTTAACTGCTAAGTACAAGCTTCTTTTATCGTGTAGTGTCTGAATGCACCGTTCCTTTCTTATCAAACTCCAAGACTATGCGGTTTTACCTTGAAATATGGCCCTGATGTTCCTGCGGATTTCATTGTTTTCTTTGTGTTTGTCCAATGGGGAGGCAGCGAGACTACAATGTTTTGTCAGACTCCCAGATTTTGTTAAAAGTTCAACCCGGGACACAGCAGCAGTACGACGCTGACCTCGTGTTCACAGAAACCGAGCTTCCCACCTCGAGCGCAACGTAAGGGCTTAACGGCTGCCGCGTCCGTGTGTTTCTGGGGAGCAGGTTCATTTTACACACTAACCTCAGATCGCCGCGGCCTCTAAACCCTGCGTGAATGTTAGCCACAGCAGGAAGGTATTTTAAGGTAAATGCATCACCTAAAATGAATCAATATTTTAAAAAGTCTTGAAAGAATGATATGCCTTGAAATAGTAGCTCTGTAAAGTGCGGGTGCAGCGCAGAGGTATATAGGGGTTAAAACATGCAAAGCACTGATAGTCCTGCAAAAATAAATAATTCTCCTTATGATTATGCCTTTGATCAGTTTCCACTACAGTTCAATACATAAGGCATGAAGGTCTCTCGACTGGACGAACGGTATTAATATTGGATGACCTGCCTATGGGCACCGCATTCACCTTATAGAAGGGCACCGAGGGAAAGAGCTAACGTGGCAAATAATCAGAGGCACTGTGCAGAGGGATGACGGCGGGATGGATGGATGGATGAGCGGATGGATGGAAGGAATGTCAGCGGCGGAGGAGATCATTATGAAGGCCGTCTTGTCCCTTCAGGTGGTCCGCAACCCGCTGGCAGAACATGACAGACTGATGCGGTGCATAGATTATCCTCTCTAATGTTGAAATTGATTCTGAATAGCAATCAAGCTCTGCGGCAGTTCCCATGGTAATTACGGCAGAAAAGCAAGGCTCACTACAGAGACCAAGGTGCAGACTGGCATTTCAGACAGCGCCTAATGCGATGGATCTCTGGCTGTTTACGCGACAGACAGATCTTGCAGGGATTCTTGTCAATGTCATACGGTTAATACACAGAAACATGGACTTTTGTTACCATCTCCTTTTGTACGCAGATTCTTTAAAGGGCAATCATTATGATAAATGAAGCAAAATTATAACTTACGGTGGCAGTAATGATGTAAGCTTACTATTCTGGCATGGTTTTCGAATACGGTCAAAGCTAATCATCACATAATTTCAAGAGAGCGGTCCATCTGTGGAAAACGCTTTCAAAGGTTTGCAGAATTGCTCACCTGGGCTCACATCTGGCTGTTGAGAAATGAGCTTCAAAGAGCCACTCAAACACAGAGCTGAAAATGGAAATGATAAGGCAAGATGATGCATATTTTTGCAGGTGAATGCCACGCCTCCAGCATATGTGCATGGTACCCAAGGTCAAAGAGGACATTCTCATCCACTTTAATTACAGCACGATCACTGCCATCACCCTCAACAATCATCATTAAGCTCCAAATGCAATGCACGGGCATGCAATTTCCTGCACAAAGACCTATTCTTCATCTGAACATAACAGGAATATATTATCCTTGGAAAGGTCTTCCTTGCCACAGCCGTGACATTGACGGCACGGCCAGCAGTGTAAATTTTATCCTTTGCACACTCCAGCTCATGCAAGAGACGAGCACGTGCACACACACACACACACACACAATCGCTTTATGTACAATGAAAACACACTGATGCACGATGATAGGATGTGCTAGTGAAGTATCATATGCATTGAATAGCCATATAGAGAATTTCATGTATGCATGCCAAAACATACACATGTGCATAACACATACATGACCTGCTGCTGTTTCAGGCCAGAGAGTTTCCACTGCATTGCTTTCTGTTATAAATCTCTGTCAAAAACAGCTGGTCCATTGTGTCGCTCTTTTTCCCCCCTCCTCTATTGGCTATACCAGCTGGCCTGCATGAATGTCCTACAGTGTTGTTTCTGCTTATATGGACTCTGTATTGTTTACTGTCACAATCACCAGCCACCAGGCATGAAATATACTCCCATATAAAGGGGAATTAAAGGGTCACTCAGAGATTTCTTATTCACTTTTAGAAGACAGAATATACATTTCTTTTGTCTGATCTTTTGCCATGTCCACCACTGTTCAGACAATAGAGAAAGAGAAACTTTTCATTTTTATCGTTATGAGTAACTTGCATCAGATTCCAACATCTCATAACCCAATTTCCTCTCGGTGATCAGTAAAGTATTTCTGATTCTGATTCTGATCTCTTGAACATGAAACGTGATGACTGACTTTTTCACCATCTGATGAAGTGTAGTGAGCAAAGAAGAAACTTTGCAGGAAACTTGCGATTGTTTAGTGCTCCTTTCACTGACCCATGATTTTTTGTCCTATATTTAAAAAGTGCAACACCATTGCCAAATTTCTAGTGCAGCAAGGAATGCTCTGCACTTGACCCAGATAATAAAGTCTCATTTTCACATTAGAGACTAGAAAGCCAGCTCATTAAAGCAGGAGATGGGTGGTCATTTCTTTTTTCTTTTTTTTTTCTTCCTGTAACAGCACAGACCAAAAAGTCAATTTGAAAGCCAGCAGAACTCTCAGCAGCTGGCTGAGTAACTGCTGAGTCATTGGTATTGATCAACAACTCTAACAGTCCCCTGCTGATATGCTGTGGTAATTTTGTTTTATGGGACATGGAAAATGTAACTTACTGCACCATCAAAAAACATATAGATTATAGAGCTCATAACGTTTCACTCCAATCGACTATACTGTTCATGAAAAGGCTGCTGGATTCATGGCATTTATTTGCTCTTCTAGATTTTAAATTGTGGTATTTTCTAATGTGCTTTTATTATATAATTATGCAAATACAGGTAGGAATTCTGGAGATACTTACATTTTTTATACACTGCATATATTTCATATCTAAACAGGAACATTTTTAATTAAAAGTAAATTTATTTTTTCCCATTGCCTGTTTTATATTTTATTTGCATATGTATTTTCTAGTTTTTTCCCCCCCTATGCTAAATCCTTTTGCCTTTGTTGCTGCGATGACCTAATTTCTTATCTTATCTTACACATAAGCATTAGAGCCTGGGATTGAAGTGTGCACTGATAATTTGTTGATGGGGAGTTGTAAAACACTTTCGGCTACTGGATAATTATTAGGAATCAGTCAGTTCCTCATGGAATTGGCAGGCCACTTGTCTCTGATTGCTAGTTGACAGAACGGGCTGTCACCTGGCTGAGACTCAAGGATGAAACGTCTGGCTGCCAGCAGTCTGCTTTCATTAGCTGTAATCACACGGCTGAAAGAGCGACCACCTGTAGAAAGAGCTGAGTGGTGGGAGGATGGAGGAGCAGATGAAGGGACGATGGGCGAGGACCGGGGTGAGGAAAGGTGACTGTCACAGGCAACAAAACCTTTCCTCATTTTGAAAAGGAAAGAGACGGGCTCTACCTGGAGACATCAACACTCCATGTTCATGTGTGAATGAGTGAGGTGAAGACACGCAAAGGACCGTTCTGCTGGTAAGAAACACACAGTCCCTCGATGCAAACATCAAAGAGACATCCTTCTTAAAGACATGCATAATATGAGGTCTCACTCCCTCATCACACTGATGCCTAATGAGGTTACAGGACTGCAAACGAAGGTCTGACTCAGCCCTGCTCACACAAGGATGATGAGTGATGCATTAAAGATGAGAACATGCTCCTATACCGGCCTCCTTCTCCAACCCAATGCAAACCTCAGATTCTTCAACCCAGTTCTTTGTGTCATTGATGAAATCCCTGACTGCAGTTAATTCTAAGTCTGTCCACCAGGTCGATTAACATGGCAGCCTCTGACCAACCAGCTGTACACCTCTAGTAAATATGATCGGGCGTTATATAACAGGGCAAGGTCGCACTTATGCAAACATGATCAGCATAAATATTACAAAAATGCAGACTGCTGCTAAATCAGCTTCGGTTGCCTCACTTCTCATGTGTTTTTGAACCTTGCCCATGAGACACACAGGTTGTCTGCCTCGCTGCAGTTCACTGTGGTTTGGTAAAGAAATTTGTCAACAGTGACTGTAAAGTTGCTCTGAAAAATCCAGGCTCATGTTGAGGAAGAATTAAAGATGTTAAGGGTGTGTGTTTGACCATTACTTAGAGGAATAATCCATGACATTATCACATCTCTGTTTTGCTATGTACATTTTATTATTGCCCATTAAGCAACATAATTCAGCCCATAGCCAGTTTAAGATGTTTGCCTTTGTCACTTTAAACACTCACTGGTCACTCTTTCCTGCTTGTGACGGGACACTGATGAGTCTGTGACAAGTTGCATGTGATAATGATGATAATAATGGTGAGAAAGCCTTACTTTTTATTTTAAAAGTATTGAAAAATAAAGGCTAAACAGTACAAACAAAGGCAGACAAACAGGTGAGTTGCATACATCGTAGACATAAAAGTATAGAATGGGCATTTCCATTAATAAAGTTACTCTACCTGAGAAGTGAGGACTGCACAGCTTGACTTTGGTCCACAGCGCCCCCTGTGGTTCAGCTCGCATGCCATGGGGAGCCAAACAACAGGGACATTAGACTGTTAAGGTTTGCTGAATCAACACAAATAGTTAGCATTAATATTTATGGTGAACGTTTGCGAACTGATGTTCTCATCAAGGTGCCTTTATAGTTTAAGATGTGTGTAACGTCATGAATAAATCATCAGTGTCTGTCAACACCATCACAGTTTTTAAAGCTAACTAACACCGAGCTAAAATAAGGATAAAAATAGTAAAAAAAAAAGTAACCAGTGAATGTATGTGAACATGTTGACATCTGTTTAAGTATACCTGTGCTATGAATGACACCTGATAAATATTATATTCATGAAATATGATGGTGTCTGTCTATGATATTTTTTGTTTAATTTGTGACACCATGACAAAAAGACTGTTAGGAGGTATGAATAACAGAAGCTGGTATCTGGAACAATATCAGTACATTTTTAACAATACTCATCCCTTACAATGAGCGAAAATGATCATTATTCATACATTTTGGGAATTATCCGATGCCATGCCGTTGGTTCAAAGGCCCATTATGCCAAAACCACAATAGTCCCAGTACAGTCCCATTGGACTGAAAGTCTATTAGTCAAATGACCCATTGGCCTGAAAACAAATACCCATTGCTCCAAAAACACCCACTCTGCAGCTGGAGTTCAGTGACTGCCAGTGTTGTGCCAAATTTTGCATCCCTGCCAAGAAATGCATCCACTCCTGTTACCCAAACCTGCTTAGTCTAAACCAAAATGACAGAGTGGACATTTTTCAAACCATTAAGTTTTGAAAAACAGGCCTTTGAACCAATGGGCATTCCCAGTTTTCCCAGGAGCTGAACTTCCGGTGCTCTGAAATGATTTTGGGAACTGGGACATCCAGTAAGGTGAACTAGGGAGCAGTCTGGAAATCCGCCCGCAGAGATGGGAGGGAGTGACTCTTTCACCTGCATGACCCACATTTTTCAAGTCAGCATGGAAATGTGTGTGACAGTGACGTGACTTTACAGTCAAAAGCCCATTTCTCCAGTCTTCATGCTTCCGCTGCCATTCCTTATGGAAAGCCTACTAGATGCAGTGTGGGACTCTGCATCTGGCATTCGGCTGGTGTCTCATTTAGCCTGTGACACACTGTCTACTCCCACTGTGCATCATCACAGCCCACCAGCAATTACCAGACAGCTGAAGGCATCCACATTAAGAGCAGTCTTTTTTTTTCATGAAAGATCTCAAACCTTCTCTTTGCCAACTTGGCTCCCTCTCCCGCTTGTGTTCTCTGGCTCACCATACATGAATACTGCTGAATAATTCACCAGCTGGAAGCCGCAGTTATGACTCAGAGAGGGAATATTGTTTTCTCAGGTCGATGCCCTGGCGGAGAGACAAAGAGATCAATTCAATTTTATTTTTTACTTACTTTTTTGATGTTTAGTTATTTATGGAAATGTCTTTCTTTGATGTTTATTAGATTCCACTGTGCTGCTGTGTCAAATTGAATTCGTCCTGCGGGGGATCAATAAAAGTATGTCTCATCTTTTGTCTTTATCTTAATGACAAAGAACATTCCCAACCGTGATATAAATATTTATGAAAAAAAAAATCTGGGTGATGTTAGCATTTCGTTCTTCAGTAACATAATCAGACCAGAATTCCACTTGGGAAATGACTGAAATATTGGCTCAGGAGTGTGTGATGCTCGCACAAAGCGCGCGCACACACAACCAGCACACTCGCTCACAGATTGAGGTTACTGGAGCAGGCGTAGGTGTCCGTGTTTTCCAGCGAGAAATAATAAATAAAACAGGAGATTTCAATTAGCTTTGAGGCCTTTAATTACATGGACGACACAGACACAGTCCTCCGGCGGGAATTGATAACCAAACAATTTACTAATGCTGCAAAGCTGACAGGATCTCTGACAGCTCGTCGGGGGGCCCTTTATGAACGCTGGACAAAGCTATAATTTTCTGCTCATTTTAATAGTGCAGAGTACTGATGTCTAACAGCCTCTTTTCATAATCAGTGCAAGTTGCAAGTCTTGATAAATGAAGCTGAATGCAATCAACTGCAATCAGAGTTAACAATTCAAGAGTCATCAGATCGTAACATTTACACACAGACATTACATGATTGCTTATGTGATGTGTGTGGTGGCATTTTCAAATGTAATATGGGGTTTGGTTTTCAGAAACCAGGAAATCATTTTCTATGCCTGAGAGGGAACAAAAAAAAAAAAAAAACAATGGGAAAGAAAACCATGCATCAAAAATGACTGTGCATGGACTTTGATTTCACTTGGATAGTTTACTTGTTGTCGAGGGAAGCTTTTTCTCTCAGTGTTTTACTGATGCCTGAAGCACACTACTGACATTAGTATTCTTCATCCTATTGTGTCTGATCAGCCCGAAGGCAAAGGCAGCCACGTAACACACCCCAAACCTCCATCTGGAGTCATCAAGTCTCATATCCAGTCTTAATAGCTTCCAGTGGGATGAAATGAACCCACCTGTTTCCAATGAAGTTTCATCTGTTTCAGTTTGTTTTTTTTTTTGGTTTTTTTTGTTTTTCGTGGAACAACTGTAAATATGTTAAAGCAGCACTAGAATCAAGAAAATTACATTTGATTCCAGAATATTCTTGAAACAGGGTACCCCGGTAACTGATTTCATGTGTTTTTTTTATGTAATATCTTTAATATGGTGTGTCTGTAAATTTAGGCATACAGCGAAAACTTCTTTTTTCCTGTAACATAACATCACGGTTGGTTGCTCCTTCCATGCATGATTGTTTACGGTTCTTGTTTCTTCTTCTTTTTTTCCGTTTGGGCTGTGTTCCTCCTCTGTTAACTCTGCGTGTCACGTCACAACGCTGTGAACTGTGGGTAATGTCTGCAGGAGCCCTCACACACTTGACAGTTTGACAGAGGGGCAGCCCTAAGCCCTCACAGATTTATCAGGAGCACACCTCAGTGTCTGTGAATTCCCTCTGAAATGTTTCCTTCAGCCTGTCCTCAGTCTGCTCCAGTGTTTCCAGACCCTTCCACAGGTGTGTCTTGTTTCCCAATTAGTTTATATTTAAGTCTTGTTTCCAGTTCAGTCTTTGTTGCTATGTGTTATGCTCGTGCTCCTGGTGTCCCTAGTTTCTTATTAAATAGAGTCGTCCCTCGCTATAACGCGGTTCACATTTCGCGGCCCTGCAGTTTCGCAGATTTTTTTTTTTTTTTTTTTTTTTTTTTTTTTTTGGTGCAATTTTGCATGTTTTTTTTTTTTTTTTTTTTTTTTTTTTTTTTACAGCGCATTGTGTTCTGCGTCCTGATTGGCTAAGGGACTGTAGACCATTGTCAATCAATCTCCTCCGTGCCGTGTCTCCTGTACAGTACAGAATGCGTTCATTCTGTAATACTGGACTTATTTTCTACGAAGGTTTGAACTTTGACCTCCTGAGACCCGGCGTCCTCATATGAGGATTACATTTTGGCCTCCCTGCACCATAATACTTATTTCTGCTGAACTTAGACCTTTTGTACACATTTGGGGACACTTCCTCTGCCACCTAGTGGTAACTGAAGCAAAATACACAAAAAAGTAAGAATACAAGATGGCGGGAATATCAGCAAAATTCTTCTATGGTCAGTCCCTAAACAAAAGTGGGCAAGGTACAAAACCTTTTTCCAATTTTTTGGTTGAAACTTGTGTATTTATGCTTAATATCTGTTGCCTGAAATGGCATAAAAGTTGAAAGTGACAAATTTTAGCAATTGTAACTACGGTGGCTACCATGTTGCTAAACATTAAGTACAAGTATGAGGACATCATTTTTTGGGAAAGCTACTCACTGTTCAAAGATATTGCTTAGTTTTTTATATTTATTAGGTCCTACAAATCCCAAATAACTAGGAGAAATTAAAAATGCATACCAATCAAAAGCTTGGGTCTCAGGAGGTTAAACAAGAGAGAAAAGTGAGAAAATGTTAATGCCTGTCTGAGAAAAGTGTATAAAGTGTGTAGTGAGGGGTTGTACAGCCTTAAAACATCTATAATAATTGTAAAAAATAAAGCTGACTACTTCGCGGATTTCGCCTATTGCGGGTTATATTTAGAACGTAACTCCCGCGATAAACGAGGGACCACTGTACTTAAAATCTCTCTCTGCGTTTGGGACATACCTACCTCCACTAAAGTCAAGCGAAAAGCAAGATTTTACAACTAAAGATGGTTGTTTTATCAGTTGTACCAGCCGCAGAGACAGTGCACCAATCTGCTGGGCCACACAGACAAAAAAAAAAAAGCGAGTGATTTCACACTGTGTGCGGGCTCTGCAAATAAAAAATAACTTTCCACCTGAGCTCCGTCCACCTTAAACTTGTGACCAGAATATTGATGCAGGTCCGTTATCACCGTAGGGAGTTCAGCTGGAGAGAGACAGAGAGACTCAGAGGGGATTAAATGGACTCCTGTCGTCGTCCTCTGGCCATCTTCTCTGGTTTCACCCCCCCGACCGGCTGTGAATCTTCGGGTCCTGGTGGGGTCTCGCTGAGTGAGAATGGAAGTCTGAAGCTTGTGTTCTTTTCATCATCCATCATCGGGCCTCCCCACAGGGGCAAACGCTGTCATATCAAATGGCAGAGCGGTGTCCATCCTGCCCGGTGGATGAAACTTTGCCTAGGGTCGTTGTTTCCATCTCGCTCAGTTTCCCCGCTCAAAGCAATGCTGGATCCCAAACATGGCTGGACGATATGAACAGGTGCATCTCAAAAAATTAGACCATATACCATATCATATCGTAAGAGATTATTAAGTGAGGGTTATCTATGACAGAGCAAATGCCACAAAGTGCTTCACAAGAGTAAAGTGTTAAATAATAATAACACCATAAAAACAACAAACAATAAAAATAAGCAACAAAAAATCTCAGAAACAAAAAAAATGACAAATGCTAGACATCATGAGGCGAGACAAGTTTGAATAAAAACTGTCTTTAGTTTTTAAAAGCTGCAATTCACGGCCAAAATCTACCATCCTGATATTTTAATGAGTGGATAGGCATCAGAGGTATTGATGAGGTATCGATATTTCTTGTAGTTTCCTTCTGAGAATCAATCCTTACATAAAAATACTTTTAAGTGTTTGTGCTGAATTTTTTTCGTTAAAAATGAAACTGAATGTGTATCTTCCTTCCCTCCCTTCTTCATGCACATTGACAGGCGTGTCAAAAGACATGCAGCCACATCACTGACAGACACACACACACACACACACACACACACACACACACACACACACACAAGAAACTGAAGCACCGTTTGAAGCTAACGCAGTCCACTGCACAGCAATAAAAAATTTTCACTGAACACTTGTTGACTGCTGTTGAACAAATGTGTTTTATTGAGCAGAAAACAAAGACAGTTGACGTAAAGCAGTATGTTCAAGACTAATGCGTACAGGGATTCACATGTTTTATGTATGCATTAAGTCATTTTCACTGCAGAGATCACAATTTACCTTTTGCAATAGCAACAGGAGAGAAAGCCAGCAGCATCGCCCATCTTTGCCAAACACCTCTGACACACACAGATGAGATTTCTGACAATTATTGTGCATGTGGATTTGATGACCAAGTAAAAACAGAGCAGCTGCCACAGTTTAATATACTGTAATGCAGCCTTTAAAACCAGGAATCGATAACACTTTTATGGCTTCTGGTTGATATCAGTATAATGTCAAAGTATCACCTGCCGCCACTCCAAATATCTTCATTATTGTGTAATTCTCCTGTCAGGTCTTGTTGTATTTGTTTGTGTGTGTGTGTGTGTGTGTTAGTGTGTGTGTTTGTGTGACACTGCCTCAAAGTCAGCCAAAAACAAATCCCTCCACATGTGTTGTACCCAGTAAATGAGGTTATTCTGATTGATATTTTTTCCTGGCCCAGACTGATTTCATGGCATCGGTCACTATTGATTTCAAGCTACACACAGGAGATGTGCCGCACGCTGTCGGGATGCTGCTGTTGAATACAGAGCGCACACCTGCAACACACACCTGCAGCACACCGCATACGGCGGTAATAAGGTATTCCACGAGCAGCATCTGCGTCAGTCGTCGTCGTCGTCATGCTCCAGTCGCTCCGTGGCATTTGCCTGACTTCTCAAAGCTCCAGTGCTTCACGTCTGTCTCCACCTAAGACTTGAATCTCTCCACATGTTTTTTTCCTTCTCCCTCTGGAGTCCTGGTTGGAAAATAAATCAGAATAACGATATTGTCTGGCACTCGCAAATCCTAGAAAATCTAAGAGGAGATCCCTTTAGTGATTTTGTAGCCGTGACTCTCTCTCTGCTTCTCATCTCTTCTGCTGTGACCTTTTGCCTGGCGATGTTTGCTGCGTTCACGTCACGGCGCAATGGAAAATTTGTATGCTCTTTTGTTTTTGCTTCCCAACTTTTGCTGCTGCCAAGCCAAAAGTTGAAAGCTCAAGCAAAACGGATGCAATAAAATAAACTTTTTTAACTTTTTCTTGTCACGTCTTCCAATAAAGATAAAGAGGTGAATGACGGTTCCTCAAAAATCATATTCTGTCTATTTTTTTGGTGCAAACAACCTTGTGTGGCTTTTTGCATCAAAATGTGACAACTGTAACCCTGTAATCTGGGTTAATTGTCTTGAATATATTTTTTAGGTTTATTATATTTCCATGTTATTTCTGTCTCTAAGATCATTTTTTGCATCTTGATTCAAATAATTCTCAATTCTCAATCTCCAGTTCAACCTATTGGACTGTTTTGCGTCTCGGTGAATGAGTCCCCATATTTTGAGCAAAAGGTAGCTCCCCTTAAAACCAAATAATGTTGATATGTTGCACATCTGGTGTCTGCAGTTATGTGAGAGTTGGAGGAATTATCATTTGACTTGGGGAAACTAGCACACCAAGGGATGAGGGATGCTTGAAGGAGATCAACACTGACATCATGCCGTTCTCATGAATACGTCAGTCAGGGAAGACTGTGTGCCCTGAGCGCGAGGAGATAACGGCGCTGAATGTGCGGCGTCTCCTCAGCCTAACCCTGTTTGTCATTCAACCGACAGCCGCGGCCTGGAGCACGAGACAGAGGAAGAGGAGGGGGAAAAAAAAGTTTGGTGTAGTTGAAAAATAGGAGGCCGCAGAGAAGAAGGAGGAGGGATTCAAAGCTGCAGCCAGAAAAATATTATCAGGACACACCCTGGGTCATGCTAAAAGGCGTGACAGCCACTTGTTGCTGAAGCCTTTCCTCTCCAGATTGTTGTTATTCCAGTCTGGTCTCTTCAATCTGCAAACAAATAACACGACTTTACATCTTTCAGAGTGTGTGCAGTGCGTACACCGAAGTCCAGTTTTTGATAAGCCAATCCACTAGCACGCCGAACGATGAAATAAAGCCACCGGTACTGATACCTGCTACCTAACGTTTCCTATCTTTAGTCATAAGCCTTTCCAAATGCTCACTTTAATCTAACCATAACCGCTCCCTAATCTTAACCAAGTAGCGCACTAACGCTGCAGAGCCTTGCTGGTGACGTCATGGCCGTTCGAGGTGATGTGTGGTGTTTGGATGCATCTGCTCTCCACAGAAGTTCATGTGAAGGACTGGAGTTTCACCTACATGCACAATTGGACTCTGGCGTATGCACTGCACACAATTTGAAAGTGTAAAGTCGTGTTATTTTGCTCACAGATTGGTGAGATTGGGTTGGATTTTCAGTGGGTTTTAATAACAGATTCATCTTGAGTGTTCTCCAAGTTGTAGGTAAGCCACAGAAGCCAATTCCTAGTTAAAATTTTTGCGAAAAAAAATTGGGTTGTTGTTGTTTTGAGATGTAGGCCAGACCCACTGAGGTTTGACAGGGGGAGTCTGATATCAGCTTAAAGTACAGAAGCATTTAGTCAGTGTACAAGTTTATAGTAAGGCAATCATAAAGAACTGGAGCAGTAACTTCATGTTCTGCTGTGTTTGCAAATATAGATATGTTTAATGTTTAATAAGCCGCTTTGACCTGGGCTTAAAATGCTGTCAGTTGTGCTTCAGGAAGAAGCTTTCCTGGCAAATCCTCCCATCTCATTTTACTGCAACACCAGTGTGCTGTGATTACTGCATAAGAGGGATATTAAATAATTTTTTTTTGCTGATTCAGTTGGACATAAATTGTGCTAATCTATTGTTACAAGGTAGAAAAAAATGATTGTCAAAAGACACAACCTTTCAGGGAGACAGTGCAAACATAAGGGCAGGGCAGGTTGTAGAGAAATGCTTTACATGTAGCACCATGAGTGCATATTCTAGGAAAAAAGTTACTATACCATCACATTACCAAAAATTAGGAATGATTTATAAGTGAAAACAGGCCACTCAAATACTGTCAAAAAAGAACATTTATGATTGTATGCCAACCTGAAATAAATTTAATGACATTTGTAATGTCTTATGTTGAATCTGAAAGATGACAAAGTAATCTGAAAGTAATTAGAAAGGATTATATTCCTGATTTGATGAAATAATAACTTGTAGCTATAATGGAATGCATCTGAAAAACAACATCTGCAGCTCAGTGGAGCACAAAAAACATTTTGTTCCAGCAGGATAATGTGTTTTTCTACAAGTGCGATTCCAAATAAGTTTGTCATTATAAGTTGTGTTGTTATGATGATGAATTGTGTGAAGTGTGTGTGTGTGTGTGTGTGTGTGTGTGTGTGTGTGAGTGCACACAGTACATCAGTCCAATTAATTTGATGAGCAGGACCAGTTGTTTATGAATCAGACTGTCTGTCCATGACAGAAAAGGACATTGGGTTGACACTGAATGCTGCTTGCAGAGCATATTTCAGAGTGAGGTGAGGGGACGCAGTCGGGGAAGTCGTTATATAATGATGAACATGCAGAATTGTTCAGATAAATAGAAATAGCTTGATTCTCATGGCAGACACAGACAGCAGCACCACTGGCGCTGCGAGACGAGGAGTGAGAGTGGGTTTTGAAGCAGAAAAATGGACGGTTGACACTGACAATTCCCTCTGGGTCACCAGGTGGAAAACGCTTTTCGTGTCCACGGCCAGCGAGGGACAACATCCCATTATATAACCCGTGTATGCTGAGTGCATCTGCAGTAACAAATAACGGCAAAGACAAAGCGAGGTATGCCACTTTTGGCTTGTGTGCAGGCATGTGCGTGCGTGCACCTGCATTTGTGAGGGAGGAGGTGCTGTTTTGTTTCGGTTAAAGCCGTCTGTGAAGGAGCACAGCACCTGAAATGTCTGTCACTTAGGAGAGAGAGAGAGAGAGACAGAAATGCACACACATTTTAGAGGAAGGAGAACTCAAGAGGGAGAGTAACAAAAGAGAGAGGCAAGCACAAAAGCAAGTGCTGACACACAAACATCACAGCTTCAGACTGTATCTCAAAGAGGTGCAATGAGTTTGAAAAATGTGTCTGAATAACCCGGAGAAAAAAGAACTTCAGTGCCTGGTTTGAAACTCGCAGGCATCTCAAGGCCATTCAAGACAAAGAGCAAAACTGGTGGGTAGATACTGAGTTAAACCCTGGGATGTCAGATCTCTACCTGTCTCTGATAGCTGGTGAATTACAAAGCACTCCTCTTCAGTGTGGGTGGATTTAAACGGATTATTAAACATTCATCCATTAAGGATTATGATTTTCTTTGTTGGGTTACTAATTTCCCAATTCTCATATCTGGAGTTTAATTCCAAAATGAAATAAGTGAAAAAAGAGGCAACTGTACCACCATATTAAAACAAAATATGCTACATTTTACATAGTTTAGTACTGTTAACAGATTGTTGACAAGATGAGTGACTGAGTTCAGAGATAATGAGCGACAAACTTCAGGTATTGTTTTCTGATGTTGTTCAAAAGTTGTGGAAATCAGCCTTATGTGCCGCCACGCCTTGACATCGCCCGCCAGCCCCGGAAACGTCGAGTGCAACACCAGACACCGGCCTGACAACAAAGCCTTTCACCGTTGTTCTGGCTCCGTGCCTCAAGTGGAAGAGAGAAACCTCCAGGGGTGGAAAATAGATCCGACGCACGCACCAAGAAGACCTCCTCTGCTCTCTCGTGCCGACAAAGGCAGACCCCCAGTGTCAATTTTTGCGTGTCTTTCAGCGCCCGGCCATGTCAACAGCAAAGTGCATGTCCCCACTCTCAAGATGCACATTTGCATTCACCTCACTTGAGACATTAACATAGGAATGCATGCTTTTGCACGCGTGCACACACACACACAGTCGAACATGCACATGCATGTAATTATCCCATCGCCAGAGTGAGATAAGGTTTACACTAATGAATTATTCATAAGTCACCAAAGATGCACTATAAAGATTAACATGTTAATTTAGTCGCGGCTCCAGTGAATCCCTTTAAAAGATTATTTGTTGAATTTGGCTGACATATTCATCATTGCCCTCCATAATTAACTGGCTTTTTGTGGGGGCATAATTCAGCCACTAACCTGTGAGTCACTGCTTGTTTAGAGTTTAATTCTCCCCACCCTGGTAGCTGGCCATGGAATTTGACTCGCCTCTGGGGAAACATTAAAAGGAACTGCTTAAGCAAATTACAAGAAAAAAATAATGACATTTCGTCTTTAACCATGGGCGTACATGGAAAATTACATCTTCTGCAATTACCAAGTGCCTATGATTATCTCTTTTTTTTTTTTTAACTCAAACAGCCAAAACACCAACAGGTCTCAAACTGTTGTAGTCAAGCTGAGGAGCAGGCTTTGTGGGAAATAAGACCTTCATGCAATCCCACCTACAAAACAACAAAATCATTGCTAAAAAAAAAAAATAATAATAATTTTGCAGCAGGTGACATTTTCTGAGGAAATGTGACATGCTCGAGCCACTGCACCTTGTTTGTAATCATATCCTAGTTTGCCCTGGAATAACCTCGGATGTGTTAGCTGCAAAGACAAACTCACATAGTCGCACGTTTTTTTATGCCTTAAACAGATAGTAGGTTCTTTGACGCTGCCGCAAAAACACTCCGGGGCCGCGTGGGAGGACATGATGATAGATAATGATAGACGGATCTCTTTGGGTCCCCGTCGCTGAGTGCCAAGTGTGACACTGATAATGACAGACAGGAACGTTCCCTCTACTAATAACATCTTAAGAAATCACAACTTGGCTTTGTGCAACAGAACCTTTTAACAGCTGCAAAAATTGAATTACATATGAGATTTTAAACAGCCCGGTAGCCCGTGCACAAAGCATATCAGCTGCTAATGTGCTGGACAAAACAATTTGAAAAACTTTAAAAAGCTGCACTTTCACAGAGGAATTGTCTGTAAAATTTACATTCGACTCACTTTTTATCCCGCAGAGGGCTGCACAAAATTTCAAATGCTTGAGAAAACGTATTTACTCATTTATTTAGTTAGTTAGTTGGTTAACAGGGTACACATACTTTTTCTATATATTAAAATCTCATTGCTACTTCTTCCTGGAAAACAGCGGTGACATCATGAGGATCTAGCAGGCGTGAACAAACATTTCAACCAATTCAGTTGAAACTTTTTTGAATAAAATCACCCTACTCTCAGTTTCACTGTGACTTTAAAACAAATATGTTCAGCTCTACATTACAGCATCAGAGACAGAATACACACGACAAGGTGCTGTGCATAAGCATAAAACAAAAACAAAAATATTTTCAGTATATTCATTAAATCATCAGCTCAGGTGTGTAGTTGTATGGCTCTCGTACCATGGATTTGTTTGTATCTTTTTGTTGCACTTTTCATCTCCTAGTTCAGAATATAATGAACACTCAGGATCAGGTACCTCTCAGTCGCCCTGGAGGTGCAGCCATCACTGATGAGAACTTTGTAGGGTTTGTTGTGGATTGAACACGGTTCTGTTTTACACCGCCAGCCATTTCCCATTCCTTCTTGTCGCTGTTTTGGCCAGATGTCTCCTTTAAAAAGACATTTGATCTCACTCAGTTTGTCTCCATCCACATCTTGTGCATTTTGTAGGCATCTATTAAAAATTTAGACAAAAGCAATGTGAATTAGTGTGCATTCCCGTCACATATATTATGCAAATGATTTTGAAAGCCAGTTCTGAACAGGGAGGGGTTTTTGATGAGCTGTTATGTCTGGGCAGAGTGGTAACAGCAGCTGTCTCTCAGTTCCACATGGCTTCGTTAAAAGTCAGTCCACATGTAACGTGCTCCCTCGTCCACCTCCACGTGTGATTTCATTCATGAGAGTGGAAGTATCTGCCAAATCTCCCTGTTACATCATAATTTCTTTGAATGAACAGTTTCTGTCAGCTTTTGTCACATTTTGTCATCATGGCAACTCATCCACCTCAGCCAAACCAGGGCTATAGCTCAAATTCAAGTTCGAAATAGAAAACCCCGCTACTGAGACACCAGCCTGATTATCATTATTATTTATTTATTTTTAAAGTTTGATCAGGAAGGGAAACCAGTCAGAATCAGTCTCAACCTCTCCAGACTTTTGAGTTGCTACATCAGGTCCATCATTATGCACAAGTTTCCTCTTGGTTATACGTGAGTAATTGGACGAGGTAAAGGTAACGCCAGATTAGACATTTCCAAGAGGCTAAGTAGTGTCACTGAAATGAACAAAAAAGACGAATGAATGAATTTTCCCATTTTGCCACTTTTCCCACTAATAGTTTGGCCGAAATCTCAGACTTCTAAGCCAGTTGCTTAATTTATTGTGGATATATGCTCGGCTGTTGAACATAAGGACTATCAGTCAGTGCTTTGAGCTGCTTCCAGTCCCTCAGATTACAGGTTCTGGTTCAAAGCCATAGTTTTCAAACCAGCAAAACATTTAAATCCCACTGTGCTAGTCTGTGTATCAAAAGCTCTACTAATCTCTTTGAGTGTAAAAATGATTCACTTCCATATTCAGGCCTTTCTAGTGCAGCAGCGCTGAGCTTTAAACATTTGAGCACTTGGCTTTTAAATTCCATTAAAGAATAAACGTGAGCAAAATGAGAGCTGGGTCTGCAACGGCATCAAAAAAAAAAAAAAAATGACAGTGATTCATTTTGCCCAGTATGTCAGTGGCAGCTCACCGCAGCGGTGTGGTCATGCATTAAAACCAGTCTAATGGATGAGTCAACCGGGACAAGGTCTGAATATCACATCTTTACTCCCCGCCGGAGCTCGGTACCAGCTGCCTCACAGGAGACGGGACTATTTACTCAGCGAACCCATTGCAGCATGAATGGAGAGTGTTAGCACATTTGAAAAGCCAATGGTTTGTGTACACTGAAGACGTCTGAGCGCTGCTAAAACTCAACTCAGTCAAACAATTGCACACAGCCTTGTCATGTCTAAACTGAGACGTGTTCTGCGGCTGGACAAGGCTGCCTCAAAATGAAGGATCTCATTATGAGAATGATTCACAGTACATTAAGTGAAATGTTACAGTAATTAAGTCTCAGGAGAGCGCGGCAGCAGCAGTGGAAGGTAATGTGCACTAATATGCAAGCAGATGTGCTGAGAGAAAGAGAGAGAGAGAGAGAGAGAGAGAGAAGACAGGCTCGTTCGCCCAGGAATGAGCCTTAATAAGACTCCATTCACCAGAATCTATAGTGTTTACAGCTCTGAAAACTGCTTATTAAAATACAGCGGGGGATAGAGAGAGGTGCATGAATGGAGGGAGTGTGAATAAATGTTTTGGCTGGAAGTTTGACCTAGTTCCACAAACTGAAACAGACACAGGATAAAGGCAAGCACAATATGGGCATCCTTCCTTAAGAAATTATGCACACTATTCTCAACAAAGACTATTTGCATAGCATAGGCTTATACTTCGCAAAAAACAAGGCAACATAACAAGGCATTTGGTCTCATATGCCATAGTAAAATGTTTTTTTCTCCTTAAAAAAGTGATATGCGATGCGAATCAACTTGTTTTCAGAATTTTCTTGAATCAAGAGTCATGTTCTTGATCCTAGTGAGCTGATCTGCCTTACTCTGCCTTGTTTCAACATGTTTACGCTTATTCCCAGAAAACTGACAATCCAAAAAGTGCAACTGCATTGGAAACAAGTGGGATTATTTGTTTATTTATTTATTATTTCATCCCACTAGTTGAGTTTTTTTCACTTCTTTGAAGAAAAACAGGATTGTGAATGAGATTAATCCTCATACTTTAATGGTTAATCCTTCGATCCTTCCATAATGTCTGGACTTTGTCTGGATCAGTTTGTCTCCAGTAAACCTGCACCACTGTTTCAGCTTCCTGCCATCATTTGGAGTGATCCGATAATTATGTTTTGTCATATAATTTGGGATTAAATATGACCTCAAGTCAATTGCCAACAAATTCCACAAGTGACACAAACCCATAGAGGGGGAAGTTTTATTCCATTCCAAAATATGAATGAAACTTGGACATTTTTTGTTTTGATTTATTACTAAACATGCTGAAATTGCAATACAACAGATATATATTGCTGATTGATGATGACGATGAAATGGGGTTTTGTAATGGGCATTACTGGGTGTGAAATATATTGGTCACTTGAGGGTTAAGTGACTTTTTAAAACTGGTATTTTTTCAGCGTAGACCTACATTTGAATTGACATCTATTGACATTTGACATATCCTGCTGTGTGTCTGCCATTTAACAAGAGACTGTGTAATGAAATGCTTCTTGTGAGGATATTTGAACAATGCTGACCTATTTATTTGTCTGTGCAACTTTGCTGTTTTAAGGGTGAATGACCCAAACAATACATCTATATTTCATCTGTTTTCTAACATATCAGCATGATTACACAGTGTTCTGCTACACTAATCTTTTCACTGAGCGGTCAATATTGATCACAAGAAATCAACTTGAATAGTGACAAGAAGAAATGAAGCCTATGACCTCGAGGCTTATAATATCTTCCTACAATGCCCTTATTGCCCTGACAAGTCGATGCACTTTTGTATTCAATAGAAAAGGAAAGGAAATTTCACCAACAACATGAATGAAACATCTTCAAACTGTGAAAGAACAATTCATGAATGAGTCAGTGGTTTGACTCGAGGGAGTGCCTCAGCGTTCCCACAGCCTGCGTACTGCTGCAGACACCTGCTCAACACATCCTCAGCTACTGTACTAATCGAGTGAAATCTGCCATTTTGAATCAACCTGTAGGCAGCGAGAAATGAGGTCAGACGCAGCATCGTCACTCCAAGAATCCAGCCTTTCAACACGGTGACATTTCCCTCTGGATAAAACCAGAGGGGTGTTGTTAAGCAGCGCTTCTCAAAATGTCAGCGGAGGTACTCTGCTCTGCTCGCAGAACAGAAAGCAGGAGGATTGTTGAGTTCAGCTGGAGCCCGGTGCGTGTGTAACAGCACAGTGCAGGGAAACGGCACCAGACCACTGCAAGGGTCAGGGTTTCACTCCTACTGGGGCCACATGTGCTAAAAATGCACCGATGACACTGTAAGGCACTTTGTATGAAAGTTTCCATCAAATGTTAAGCTCAGTCACGTTATTCCATTTTGTGAGGTGGACACTGGAGATGCATTTGTTCCACCTCGGTGCCTTGTTTCCTATTAGGCATTCACTCCCCACTCCTTCCCATCATCCGCTCAACTTCCTCCCTGCAGAGAGCTTCACCCTAGGTACGACTGGTCTATCATAACTCAGTCATACACCCTATAATCGCGCTGTTTCACACAGACAGGATCATAATTGAATCTCAGCAGCAAGGTTCACTCGGCAGCTGTATTTTGAGAACATCTGCCATGTGTCTCCAGGCCTGCATGGGCGAAAAAAAGAAACAACAACAATCTGGTTTGAAAAGGGCAAGGCGTTAATCATATCACCGCCTGGTGTCTTCAGCAGCCAGGGCCGTTTGTTCAAGTAAGCGTTGTTCATAACATAATTGGCCCCTTGTTTGAAAGACAGATGCTTTGCAGACACCAGGGGGGAGAGTGGATGTGTTTTCATGCATTTTTTTTCCCACCACTTAATACACTAATATTCACATGGGAGTATTTCATTTCTAGAGGTTGAGCCCAAACTGTAGCTTATTTTAAAACATATAACCAATATGCTGATGTTAACATCCAAGGTATTGCTTTATTTGACTCCTTGAAAAGTCATGGTAGACACAACTAAATTTGAAATTGAAGTATGTAAAATGAAAAAAACAAAGATTGTGTATTGGTAAATCACTAAATCTACTGACCTAACATTTTTATGCTGTGCTGTGAGCTGCAGTCATCCATTATACCACATAGTATGTTTTAAAATGCAGAAAATATACACTTAAATGACACTGGTTGGGGGGGGGGGGGGGGGGGGGGGGGGGGGGGGGTACAGTGTCCAAAATCACTGTTGGATAAATGTTACAAACATCCAAAACATATTTTATGAGACGAGTTTTACCATATTCTGAAGTGTGTTTGTAAATTCCTTGCAGGGTGACAACAATACTCTCTTACTTCACTCTGACAGCTGCATCAAGTTAGACACGGAAAGCCGCAGGGACACCGGTAATAATCAATTTTGCCTTCAAAATAAAAGCATACTAACAATGCCTATTCGTTAATGGAGAGATTTAAAAAAAATAAAATAAAATAACACTAGGCCCAAACATCAGGTAAATCAACAGCTTACAGTGGAGTGAAGCTCCGCATATGTCCGTATGGCTCTGAATGTGTTTGAACATGCATCCATTTGTTTTTATATCCTACTGATAAATTCTTAACTTTTGGTCTTCATGGCAGTAGTTGTAGCCTCTGACTTAGGTTTTCTGCATGTCAAATTATTTAACATCGAAACGTATTCACCCACTTGTATGTAGGCTACCATATTTCTTGGAATAAAGTAGAACAATGACTGACAGATGACGAGCTTTGATCAATGTGATAATTTTCTCTTATAGCTAGATCACTGATCAGGTTAGAGTGAGCACTGATCATATATGGACGTTCTTTTTTTTCTTTTTTTTTTTCTTTTTTTTTTTCTTTTGTCATAGCCTTCAAATAAGTTTATGTCGATTTTCGCTCAGCACAAGATCAAATTTGGCTTCACTTGGGCCAAAAGGTATGAAGCGCTGCCCTGCCAAACCCAAAATGAGCCTCATGAGCCAGTGCTTGAAAAATCGTGTCGGCACGTGCCAGCAGCAGGTTTATTTTGAAGGTTCAGCCGGAAGTCAGGTGTGTGTGTAATCTCCCTGCCTTACCGCTGGTACACTGACCCAGTTTCAGGGAGCAGCGGTGGCAGGTGTTATTTGAATTGCGGGCGGCAGGAGAGCGCTGAGCGGAGCGGCGGAGTGAAGCCCTCACTGTCTCCTCTGTCCGAGACGCGCCGGCCGCTCACAGCACAATGTTGGAAACCAAGTTGCTCCGCACGAAATGAATCCTGCCAACGAAACCAAAGCCGACAGAAGTGAAGAAGAGTACATTTTTGCAGTTGGCACCTACAAACTTCTCGCCTTCACCATCGGGACCATTGGAGTATTCGGCTTTTGCAACAATGTCATCGTCATCATACTTTACTATAAATTTAAGAGACTCAGGACGCCCACCAATTTGTTGCTGGTCAACATAAGCATCAGTGATTTGCTGGTTTCTGTCATTGGAATAAACTTTACCTTTGTTTCATGCGTCAAAGGCGGCTGGATTTGGAGCCAGGCGACATGCGTCTGGGACGGATTCAGCAACAGCTTATTTGGTGAGAGGAATAAAATGAGCAGCCAAGTTTTATCAACACTTATTTATTTATTCATTTGTTTGAAAATAGCCTACACCTTCATACTGACAGCTGCACGTCTAAGAATTTCAAATTTATTGATCAACGGAGTCGATTTGACCTTCTAATTAGCCATCTGTCCCCATTCGCAAAATATACATGCTGTGTGCACTGAAATGTTGTTGAAAATTTACATAAATGTATTTATGACTAATACATATTGCAACAAGTCATCACTCTGAATTGAGAACATTAATTTTAAAATATCAGGAAAAAGCATTAATGTATAATGTATCCTGGGATTCGCTCAGATTTCAAAAACAAAGGCTTGGATTAAAAAACCCATTGAAATAAGGGTCACTCAAAATGAATTTGTGTACAGTGCATGGGAGTTAAAGTAAATGCACGCATAACACAGCTGAAAGTTTTAATTTAGAGAATAGTGAACGTCTCCCTCCATTGTACAGAGATATGGGATTGGGCAGAAACAGCTTCTTTGTGAACCTGCGTTGCTGCCAGGGAGAGTTACAGTGTAAACCTGAATAGCTCCTCTGTGTATAACCTTGAACACCTCTGTTTTTTGGTTTTTTTTTTTTTTTTTAATCTTGATCCTTACAGATCTCACGCTGCACAGGCTGTTATTTTTACACACAGCCTGAGGAGCAGTTTACCTGGGACCGGACTCTGGGTCCATCAGTTTGCAAGATGAAACCTTAGATTGTAGTAACAGACAAGTTTTATTTTACTATGATACAATTACCTGTTTATTACCCGCATGAGTGTTACAGCAGTGAAGTGTAAATGAATAGAAACGGTCGTTCCTCATGTCACCCCCCCCCCCCCACTAAGCCTGTAGGAATGATCACTGGTGAGTATGAACTTGTGATGATGAGCTCATTAGATCAATCCCTCAAGCCTGGGTCTCTTTGTCTCTGTGCACATGAGCGTGGGTCATCATGGATGATTTCTCTCTTCTTAATTTGTTTGGAAATGGCATCAACCTTCTCTCCACGTGTCTTCTCTCACCTCTACACAGCCTTGTGAAATCAGTGTGATGATATAAGATACTAGTGATTGGTGCAGTCCTTCGCTGAATTTGTTCAAATGTCTTCTTTGTCAGTGTCATTGGACAGAAACCACGTTTGAGTCACACTCGCAAATCTCTGGCAGATGATAGAGATTTCATCTACGGCGATGAAACTGCCCCTCCCCTTGTCATTCACTGCACAAAGCTGCAGCTAATTCATATTCTATGACCTTTTTAAAGGTTAACCCTCAAGGACGTCCAGTTGATGAACGCATAATTTGGTATCAAGTGGCACAAAACAGATGTCGCAGCCAAGTGAAAACCTCTTGGCACTTGAAATTATAGCAAGCCTGGCTCACAGTCGGACTCCCGTGGCAAAACGGGTACAAGCGTGTGTGTCCCAGAGCCTCCTGATGACACTGGGTGCAATACAGACGTTGATGTCGTCTCAAATAAAACTCCCACGCTCCCTTAGTCTCCTCGGTGTGAGGTTGTCTGTGTGAGGCCGTGCTACCATCTTCACACCTCCACCACTGTGCAGCCAGTGTGTTAAAGGAGGGGTTGATGTCGGTGCGACACGTGCCACAGAGCTGGAACAATATGTTGAATGTACAAAAGACATTTACTGTTTTATGGAAACACACTGGTGAGGTGAATCCAGATAAAGCTGTTAGGCCTGATTAACTCACTGCATTAAATCTACTCCAATCACAAGGCAGATGCAGATAAAGCGCAGCAGACGAGTTGGAGATGAAGTTTCAGGGTCTAGATAGGCAACAGAGATGTGGATTGTGCAGAAGGGGCTGCAACTCAATGTCAGCGAGATGTTCCTAATATTTTGTACATTCAGCAGTTTGTTGTGACATGTAATGAGAGCTATTTGATATGGACAGAATCAAATGTCACAGTATCCTTGACCAAATACCTCAATACTGGCATGGTGACAATATTGTAGCCAGGACTATTGGTGCTTTGACAAGATATTTACATTCAAGATTTTTGATAAACATGCATCCAGTCATTCCAAGATGTTTGATATCACTATGCCTTACTCATCTTCTGTATTTCTACTAAATGATGTGTCTGTCTTGCCTCTGTCAATGCTGACAAAGCGAGCTTTTTTAGCTGGACTGCCAGCAGCAAAAAAATTGGTTGCTACCTGCTGGAAACATCCCCATGCTCTTCATGTTTGGGATTTAACTTATGTTGACACTACGTTGATGGAATTGTTGAAAGCCCACATACACAGGGCCAAGGAATCTGTGGATTTAAAAAAAGAAACTAAAAAAAACCATAAAACATTATTGTAGTAGCCTGGATCCCGTGTGGGCGGAGGTTTCTTTTATTTTCCTGTGTCTGTTTTTGCTTCTATATGATACAAGCTTTTGTTGATGTATTCTCTATTTTGGCACTTAATATAAAAATCAATAAATAGATTTGATCCAAAAAAAAAAAAAAAATTAGATTAACAGTCATTAGTAATGTGAATAGGGTGACCATGCAGGGACTACAGTCAAGTAGTAGAGCAGCTAAAACAATGTAATAAGTTAAGGAAATTGCATCCCTTCACTGTAATTCACCCTTTAAAACCAGGAAAAGACAACACTTATCATGATATTACAATATCCACAATCCCAGATAATACCCAGTCTTACATCACAATTTCAATATAATATTGATATATTGCTCAGCCCCCTTAAATCAGTGTGTCTGGGCAGGTCTAGCTGCAGCTGAACATGTTATGAAATCAATCACTGTATTATTCATTCACAAGTTTTACGTTCATTAACTGAATGGAGGTCAGTACCACTATGTTGCTGTCCCACAAATGACACATTAATGAGCTGCAGAGAGGGCTGAAGTGGGCATTGGGATAGTAACTGGATAGATAGGAGGTTTGTGTGTGTGTGTGTGTGTGTGCATAATGTGTATTGGCTAGAAATGTGCTAACAAAAGAGCGGCAGAATCACTCTTTTTCACCAAGCGGATTTGTGAGACTTGGAGTTACAATCGGCTCTTGGCCTTACACGTCGTACAGAAGCCTGAACATGCTGCATAAAGTAAAGTTCATTGAACATGACTGCATATTCAGTGGTGAATAGACAGCTACAGATATCCAAGTGTACGGTACATGCACCGGTATGAGCCAAAACATGGCCTTCAGTTTGGGAAAGCAGCGTGCAGTGACAGATGTAGGTCTTTGTGATGTGTGTGGGAGTGAAGTCTCCTTTTGTGAGACTTATGGGATTCCTCGTTCCGAGCGGTTTGAGACAAAAGGCCTGAATTTGATGCTCACTGCAGGATGTTCAGGATTTTGTTTGCATGGAGGAGTCTGATTAAAAAAAGCTCTTTGAATCTGAGGAGGTGCTGAGTAGCCACTGACCCAGATCCTGTTGTGTGAGTGCTGTGTGTTACTCAGCATGGCTGTCTGTCTCCCTCCACTGCCAGGCATCGTTTCCATCATGACTCTGTCGGTCTTGGCCTACGAGCGCTACATCCGGGTGGTCCATGCCCAGGTGGTGGACTTCACCTGGGCCTGGAGGGCCATCGCCCACATCTGGCTCTACTCCCTGGCCTGGACGGGGGCTCCTCTGCTGGGCTGGAACCGCTACACCCTGGAAATCCACCGGCTGGGCTGCTCCCTGGACTGGGCGTCTAAGGACCCCAACGATGCCTCCTTCATCCTCTTCTTCCTCCTAGGCTGCTTCTTTGTGCCTGTGGGTGTCATGATCTACTGTTACGGGAACATCCTCTACACAGTGCGAATGGTAAGAAGGGCAGGCACTCTAGCTTGCTCTATCTTTTTTATGTTAACACACCATGAATTATGAATAAGTTAGACTGATGAACTGAATGAATTACATAGGCTTGTGAATGGAAGACTGGCTGCTAATTGGAATCCAGAGACCAGCTAAAGGAACTGGGGCAGGGTAAGTGGATTTATGATACCCTCCCCTGCCTCAGATGTTTTCAAGCTGGCCTTTGAGCAAGGCACTTAACATCCTATTACCCTATGATGGACTGGCAACCCATCAAAGTGTTTCTATGATTTCCGCCTAATGCGTGCTGGGATAGGCTTCATCCCCCCACCACCCTAAAAAGTAATAAGCAGGTAAAGAAAATGAATAAATATATGAATGAATGGTGCTAAAACACCTTAGGGTATTTCCCTTTGGCCTAAGATTTGTAGATCTAAAATTTGCAGACTATTCTCATTTTTCTTTTTATGAAAAGAGACGCCTTGACTTTAACTGTCCACCTGCTACTGTTCACTCTTAATCTTCCAGCTCTCTCATTTCTTACAGGCCGCGTTATCTTAATGTGCTTTTGCACCTACAGGGCTTGTCTTGTGTCATGGAAATTATTTGGAACCTCATTGCCCTCAGAAACTTTAATAAATCAGAGCTGGTTATAGACTGTGCCTAGTGGTCATCATTTTGCAAAAGTCACCCTTATGATAAAGGACCACTGAGCTCTCTGTCTCTGTGTCCATGTGCGTGATTGAAATTGGGCAACTGCGGGATCCATTTGTTTCGTTAACACATTCAGTAGCATCTGGCAGGAGCAGATGACCAATAAACAGGATAAACAAATGTGTAAATAGGACAAACAATCCTTTTCTAATCAACTGACCCAGATGTCTATCTACATCTAAGTGGTTTCCTTACTGAAGCATTGTGTGAGCTATTAGTTCTTGAACACCGTACATCACCCAGCCTCTGAATGTAGGCTAAGTCTCTGAACACCTCAGGAACCTCAACTCTGAATCCTAGAATGTATTTTCACTTCCAAATGAAACTGGGCAGCTTTAACAAGGCAAGAAAATCTGACTGTTGACTCATGAAAAACTGGATCACAGTGGGCTTTGGGTGAGATCTTTGGGTTTTTTATTGCACTGGCTTCACACTTAATGTACAATATCAATACTGGTAGAAATAAGAGGGGGGGCTGCTGTCTGTCTGTCCTCTCCTGTTGAACGTGTGCTGTCTTTTAGGGCGTCTTGGAAATTTCCACATGTATTTTCATCCCCTCATTTTACTGTATTAAGCTGGAGGGTCTATTGCCCTTTGAAAGTCAATAAATGAGGCTCTACAAGTTTGTTTTAATGAGCTATCAGCTTCCACTGAGGCTGTGGAGTAACGCTATATCCTCATAAGTTATAAGCTGTTCTCTGACCTTTACCAGACTGAAGCCCCTATATGAGGACCAGCTATTGACATTATTGGTACCTCCCCATTTTGCATAGGTGCTGTTTTCCACACTGGTGTCAGCAATGAGGAATAAATATGAATATGATAGAAGTAGTATAGAAAAATTTCTGTTACCAGTAATAGGTGTGCTGAATTGAAAAGGGCTGCTCTTCTGGGATCCACAGGAAACGGAGCTCCCAGAGAGAGAAGAAAAGCCCTGTGCTGGATGAAGGCATTATATTTTTAGTTATGGGGCCAAAGGCAAAGACAGGACAGGATTATAATAAAAATCTGGCAGTTTTGCAAAGATTTACATTGCAATTAGGATGATTATTTGCAAATTACACAGACATTGCTTTGCTAACTGTAGCAAGGTGCTTGTTTCCTAGTTGTGGATCTGTGTTTTTTTTTTTTTTTTTTTTGTCAATCCACTCCATAGTTTGAACTTGTTTCATTTTAATAGTTTGGTATTGTTATTTTATTATGTTTTTATGTCATTTTGTAATTCTAGGCTTTAAAAAGTTGTAACTCCAGGGTAACAGATGTCAACATCCCTCTCCTTTCACCCATAAAACTTAATATTTTGTTTTCCTGAAGTTTGTTTGGATTGTGTTTTCTCTCCTAATGAACCTCACTCGGGGTTTCTTGGAAGGGGACCAAAACCCACATTTTCAGGTGCCTCTTTGCTGTTATTTGGTGCCACCCAAGTTTGAATCGTATTTTCCTGAACTGTCCCAATGAAATGAAATAAGGGAGGAAATACACAAGTTCAGTGAAATCACTGCAAATAATCTCAAACTCAAACAAACCACTTCAGACCTTTTGGTGTGAGCAAAACTTTGGTTGGATGTCGATCAGGGTCTGAGCTCAGCAGAACTGACTTTGTTTTTTGCAAATTAAACACTCCACCATTTGATTTCTCTCCTTCAGTCCCAGAGGAGGACCTGATTGGTGAAATGACCAGGTGCAGCGTTTGGGTGGAATTAAAACCTGTAGACTCTTCGCCTTCAGGGATGGTCGTGTATCCCCGGTGTGCACCGTCTGGTGTTTCCAATTAAGTCTGGCCGGGAGTGCTCACAAATCCACTTCTTCTTCCACTTTAATCATTCCTAACTGATGCTCCTCTCTAATGTTGACTGATTATTTTGGGCAATCCAATTAAAAGCTCAATCAACCCAAGCTGACTGTAGACATACAGCTAGAGCTTAAGGGGTCAGTGTGACTTCAGGCAAGATTTTTTTACACCTCTATTTAATCCTAACCTTGGAAAGGGTTTTGTTTACTTTGACTGCAGGTTTTCAGCTCCACCGTGCTTCACTATCATTCAGTTTATACAGAATACAAACCAGCAACCTTTGGGTCACATAACTCCCTCCACCATCAAGGCCAGTGTATGAGATAGACGGTGCCTTGGCAGATTCAAAGCTCTGGAACAGCCTCCCATTCTCAATCTCAGTGCCCCAATTTTTAAGAAAATTTTTAACAACAAACAAGATGTACATATTTCCAGTGGCCTTTGGTTGCTCTTCATGGGTTTTATATTTTTATAATTTGGTTCAAAGAAGTTTTATCTTTTCTGTTTTTTATTTTTGTGCTCCTTTTTTGATATTGCCTTGCAGTTGTTGGAGAGCACTTTGGTCATATCCGGTTGTTTTTACAGGTGCTATGTAAATACACTTGATTTGATTCTGTGTCAGGCAACATCTGCCCTATAACAAAATCATCAATTAAATTTCACTTTTCTCCCTCCTGTTTTTTCTCTTGCAGCTTCGTTCCATCCAGGACCTCCAGACGGTGCAGATCATCAAGATCCTGCGGTACGAGAAGAAGGTCGCCGTGATGTTCCTCCTGATGATCTCCTGCTTCCTGGTGTGTTGGACGCCCTACGCTGTGGTGTCCATGATGGAGGCCTTCGGCAGGAAGAGCTTAGTGTCTCCCACGGTGGCCATCATCCCGTCTTTCTTTGCCAAGTCCAGCACAGCCTACAACCCCCTCATCTATATCTTCATGAGCAGAAAGGTGAGATTCGCTCCATGCTGGCACCTTTAAATAGCAACATGATGTAACTTTGAAACTGGAGGACTGTTATATCATATAAAGTGACATCATCAACTTCAAGTGCATCTCTATACGGAAACTGACATGTTAAACCCAATAAATACACTCTGTACAACGCCCGGGAGAGTAAAAACCCACCGTTCTACATTCATTGTAGAATGCTTAATAATTTTATGTCAACATAACGTCTGATGAAAATATAAGGAAATGAAAACCACATCTGCTGCCCCCTCTGGGGACTCCCTGCAGGAGGCCGGGTGAGGGGTGCTCGCCACCAGCTGCAAGTCATCTGAAACACCACTCTAACAGTCCAGGAAACACCAGGGGTGGGACGGAAATCCAGTTAGTGAGGGAGTGCATGTATACATGGGGATTTTGAGTAATCAGAGTAAGGTAACACATGTAAACGCATCACCCGGCTTCCTTCCGTAACGGGGTTACCCACAATAACCTGATTTCTTGTGCACATGTAAACATACTCAGTGAGGCCAGTTTTGTATTTAGCTCTTCAGTGGATTTCCGGGCAGTGACCACAACCGATTCCAGAAAATCAATTTGGCCTAACGGGGAAAATCTATGTCATCCCAATTAGCTGCCCCGCTTGTGATTTAGGGTGAAAAGTTGCGGTTTTAAATAGAACAAATCTTGCCTAGTGCAGCTCTTAAATTGCCTTTGAGTGTGTTTTGTGGATGTAAAAATCTACAAAAGATATGCAAATACGAGTACATTACAAAAAGTTAGAGAATTCTGCGTCATGGGTATGTATTCCTGTAAGAGTCCTGCTGTATTTTCCTCATAATGGGGTGTTCATGCAGTGACTAAATGTGCACTACACTCCTTTTCCAAGTCTTTATATGTATTTGATGTTGGTGTGCCAGAGACAGGAAGTGGAAGTTTCTCTGGTGGCTGTCTGAGCCGGCACTGTGGTAGACTGTGGCCGACTATCAAAAGATAGAGGAAAGTGTGTTATTTCCTCCCTGTGATAAATACGAGTCTCCTCGCTCCTTTGACCTCTCCTCTTCCTTCCTCCTCTCTGTCAGTTCCGGCGCTGTTTGCTGCAGCTGCTCTGCTCGCGGCTCTCGTTGCTGCAGCGCACCATCAAGGAGCGCCCCCTAGATCCTGTCCAGCGGCCCATCCGTCCGATCGTCGTGTCCAATGGATGCAGCAGCAGGGACCGGCCCAAAAAGAGGGTGACCTTCAGCTCCTCCTCCATCGTCTTCATCATCACCAGTGACAACATGCACCACCTGGACATGACCTCCAGGGTCGGCAGCGGATCGGAGGTCAACATTATTCAAGTGCGGCCGCTGTGATACGAGAAACCGCACGGACCGGACTTCTCACACTCTCTCAGTATGCCTTAGGACTTAACATGCAACTTCAAGCCAAAATAAAGCTCTCTGACCTCCCAGGACACTTAGGCTCTCTTTTTGCCTCGGCCCATATGAGATCCACTGTTACAGAATTGTTAACGGTAATTGTAAATATCCCACTGTGACAGCCTAAGATCTCAAGTAGACCAACCTCCTGACAGTGTTTTATCTAACCAGATGATATGGCAGTGTAGCATCCTATCTAACATCATTTGTGGTGATATACATGATAATGTAGGTAACAAGTGGTGATGTGTTTCTCTTAGAATCACAGTTAGTCCAGTGGCACATCTGTCATTCCTGTATGTGACATTTGTTTACAGGCCAGAGGTGTTGTCGGACCTGAGCCTGGCTCAACATGTGATAGTGGTTTTGTTCGTGGGTACAGCAGCTTGCCGACTGTAATGTGGAAAATGGGGGGAAAAAAG
This sequence comes from Myripristis murdjan, assembly GCF_902150065.1. Lineage (NCBI taxonomy): Eukaryota > Metazoa > Chordata > Actinopteri > Holocentriformes > Holocentridae > Myripristis > Myripristis murdjan. Next base: position 26,720,161 of record NC_043994.1, read on the forward strand.
CCTTAGCTCTTTAGCCATAGAACAAACACTCATTACTGTGTATGGATTCAATAAAAGTTCCTATTTTAAGCTAGCCGGCCTGTGTGTTTTATCTCATTTCATCTAAATCACCAGCCTGGTGAAAGCAGTGATTGTGAAATGACATTTGGTGGAATTACCTTTACAAGGACTACAGAAGTGTAATGAGATAAGAGGATATGAAACTGCTACCTTAGGCTGCATGTGAGACACTCCTTTCATAACCTCCCGGCCTGTCAGCTATGAATAGACCTGATGAATGGATTTCTATTGCTGATGACCTTATTCAGCGTGGATATAAGCGAGTATGGGTGAGTGAGTGAGTGGCCCTTGTGTCTACACAGTTTTGTATGTTGTGGTTAAGGGGGATGTGATCTCGATGTGAAGTGTCACTTCGGTGTGTCAGAGCTGTTGCACCTTTAAAAGCCTCTTGGTCTCTAGCAGCTGTGGAGGCTGAGCTGAACCAAACGGAGCAGAAAATGAAAGAGCTGACGGGAATTACGAGCACTAGGAACGCAGTTTAATCCATTTAAAGTCATATTTTGCTCTAATGACTTGACCAAACCAAAATGTTAAGATGGCGCTAGCTGACCTGTGTGCGCCGTCTCTCAGTCAAAAAAAAATTGAAATATTGGAGCCAGGTTGAGTTATTATCCAATATTTCTCTTTACATGGCAAAAATGTAGCCTTCCCAGAACCCACCATGTTAGAAATGATAACAAGAAATCAGAATGATTATATCACTGATATTTTATTGATCATGGGATAGTGAAACCATAACAACTGAGCACTTTGGCAGTAACATAGTAGCTGAGTTCACTGTGTAGTGATGTGACTGGCTTGTATTTGACCCACCATGAGCATCCCTGAAAACATTCACAACCACAACTATAAAATAAAATTAATCAAATATCAGCCAGTCAGTTTTGTCCACCCTCCAAATCTGATGGATGTGCACTGTCGTTTGTGTCATTACACTTTTATTGTATAATTGATCACTATCACACTAACTAATGCAGCTTTTTGACTGATTCAAGTATACACTGGTGTACCGTATGTATTACTACAAAACATTATAAATATTACAGCTTCTATTTGTAAGAAAATGGTCAAATTTAAAAATTAAATATAGATAGATAGATAGATAGATAGATAGATAGACTTTATTGATCCCAAACTGGGAAATTCCCAATTTTTGGGAATTGGGAAAATATCAGCACAAAATAACGACGATATAAACTTTCTTAAGCTAAAGTCTAATAAAATGCTGTAAAATCACATTATCAATCACAATGATCAGTGTGAGTTTGTACAATCATTATTGCTTCACATTAACAATCTGAGTGACTGTGAATCAAAGGATTCAGTCAAACTCTAAACATTTGGATCTTCTCAGCTCAGTCCAGTGCTCCTGTCTTGGTGTTTGTCCTTTTGGCTTGGAGAGCATCAGAAGGTCTTGAGGGCCAGCAGCCTATCCCACATCTTCTCCACGGGGATGTTGGACAGATTGGGACGATGTTTAATGAGCAGGTAGGAGCCTCCCAAAAGAGCCCCTGTGCCACAAAGCATCAGGACTCGGGTGATCACCTGAGAAAAAAAAAATCGTATGGAAACTTACAACACTTTTTCCAGATTAATTTGACCTCAGTTAAATTAAGTTTGTTCTACTTGAATTGTATCTTGTGGTACATTATATGTGCATTAAGGACATTACAACTGCACAAACACCTTAGCATGCATTATGACCGCTTGAGACACCATTATGAGCTATGCTGCATATTCACATCAAAAAATGTTGACCCTGAATTTTTTTTTTTTTACATTTTTTCCTCAACAAAATGGTCTAAAAACGTCGAATGCATTTTTATAAGCCACAGAAGTAAATACGCAGAAAGGAGAGTATACAACAGAGAGTATATTATCCACCCAGCTCATTGAAATAAAGCTACACAGCAATATGAGACATATTTGCTCAGAATGGGATATGGCAGCAAAAATCTGTCTCAGTGTGATTTAACCTCAAGGCCACATGCCTCTTCAGGTTATATAAGCACAGTGAGAATAAAAGCTTCACTGATGGCAGCAGAATATTGTATTTATTAATAGAACTGTATTTTTCATACATAGATATCTACACAGAGAGAGAAAGAGAGACAGCATTCAATTAATAAATAATAATCATAATACCCTATAATAATCATGCACTTTCAGTGAGTTTCTCACTACATCACATTGAGAAACTCCTTGATGGCCATATAGTACCGTGTAGAAAAATTGTAGACTCTAGCAGTTAAATCACATACATCAGTCTCACACAGCATATAATTTATGTTCGGTAATGTGTTACTGAACTACTGCAACATGGTTATTATATCCTGGTGTGTTTATAATGTCCTCATAATGGGATTATATCATGCTTACGGTGTCAAAGTACCACATGATACACAGAGGATTCGTAGTTTCCCTGAGGTCATTTTGCCCTCACTCCCCCCTGGGATTGAATAATCTGCCCTGTCTGTCCATCAGTGGCCTGTCACTGCAGGTGCCATCAGGTCGAGTCACATCAGACAGTTTGACAAAGCACTGAGGACTAAGGAGCTCATCGACTGTCAGGTCTGACAGACCAGCAGCATTTCTCCATGCGGGGAGCCGGGGAGATGTGGGGGCTTTGCGGCTGAAACAAATGAACACTGTTTCCAAACTGGGAATTCACTTTGGGAGAGTCGTATCCCCTTTTCATGCTTGCTGCTGATAATACCGCGACTTCAAAAGAGCACGGGATTACAATGCAAAAGTTGTTCAAGGGTTTGAAAAGTCCATGAAAAGGAAACTGTATGCAGGAAGGAAATGGGTTGAATGAGTCCAAAGAGAATACACATTTTTACATTTTCACTCAAAAAGTGTCTTACTTTGTCTTGCCAGTGCCAGTTTTTCACTGCTTCATGGTACCTTATCCTGGTGAAGGTGACCTAGAGACAGCAAATGGCAAAGGATGAAATGGATTTTCTGAGATATCGAACAATACCGCATTCATAAATTCATTTATTCATCAGGAGAAAAAACAACAACTTGCCATTGTGTACAGGGGAATTATTGTCTTTGGCATGAAGAAGTGGAGGATGTTATCAATATACTTGCGGAAGAGGAACCATTTGGAGTTGACATGTGCTCGCATCTACAAAACAAAACAGTACATCTGTCAGTGAAGGAAACCATCTGTCTTTCATGTTCCAATTTCACGGAGCAAATCTTGCAGACGCCTCTCAAAAGAACAGAAAGGAGAAGTCGTTTTTGGTCTCTTCCACAGTCTCTTCCTCAAAAGCCGCGCACGTTTCACCTCGTTAAACAAATGAGTTAATAAAAGCAGATGTTTCTGTTGTTCTGCCCTCTTGAGCAGAGCTGCGCTGGTGGGAGTAAAATTATCTCTGCGATCAGGTGTTTAGCATGTGCGAGTCACGTGGAAGATCTGTGAAGGATAACAACAAGGCTGAGGCCAATTACTGGCTTTGTGTGTGGACGAATTTTAATAGGCAGATGGTTAGGGAGCTGTCTACCTGTCAGATGTGACGGAAAGTGTTAATATGTTGTTGAATGTACTCGGTGCACTCCTGAGTTTCCCACCACCCTAAACCAAAGCTTTCTACCTTTCTGTCTGTGGGTGGCTCGGCTAAATAAATCCCTTGCGGGCCGATGAATCAAAGTGAAAGTCGGTGTAATCACGAGCATTAAATTAGCTGACTGCCGATGTCACACGCCGCAAAAGACTCATAATGCCTGACAGTGTGTTGTCTTTCAGCCACCGAGTTCTTAGCACATTCGCAGTAATTGGAAATCTGCATGGAGTAGATTGCATCGCTCCCAATCAATCACTCTATAACTGGGAAATAATTAGCAAATCAAGCAGAATACCCAGTGTGTGTCTGATTGACACTGATATGAATTAGACACCGCGTTAAGGACGGGTTGTCAAGCTGGTGTACATCTCATTACCCGATCCACATCATTACAAAGGCCACTGCCTCATCAATTACAGGGTTACTTCATGCAGGAAAGCTTAAACTAAACAATTAAGGAATTAAATTAAGGAATGCTCATTGTGTAGTAAGAGGCGAAATTGGGCATGCTTTACAAAGTGCTTTTAAGTCAAATACGGAGAATTACCTCAATGTAGTTGTACATGGCCAGGTCTGCGATTGCATGGTCGTCTGGGACTCGCACTCGGCTGTACTCAGGCAGCACGGCACCTGGGTTAAAGAGGACACACCAGTTTGACAGGACTTGGTATTCTCTTATCTGATGGCAAAATAGATTTGTTTTATGTTGCTACACTCAAAGTATGTAATCTTATGCTATTTTTAATCTCAGCTCATGTAAAACACACTTACTGAAATCCTCGTTGAACTGCTCCATTATTTCATCAAAGACAAGACAGTCCTCAAAGCCCTGTAAAATGCAAAAGAATAGATGAGTCTCCCTTGACCTCTTTTCTCTCTTTCCTCTTTTTTCCCCCTCCTGTATTTAATAGGACTTACAGCATTCATCCCCTGCCCATAAAATGGCACCACCGCATGGGCTGCATCACCCATGAGGACACAACTGCTGCCGATGTGATACGGCGAGCACTTGACAGACACCATGGCCTGCGCTGGCATTCGGAAAAAGTCCCTCTTGAGAGCCTCGCTGCAATGCACAAACAGAAACAAAAACGATTACGGGATCTCGTTGCACTGTTCACTTTGACAGCTGTGCTTTCCTCAACAAGACAAAGCAGGTCAGACGTAGGTTTGTGACGTTCAAAAGCGTCTGTCGTTTCTTAACCAGCTAAAATAACCGAGATCTCTCCCCGCCCTGGTGAAGTTAAACAACCAAATATCGGAAAAGTAAACATGCATTCAGCTCTTCATGCCTGAGTGCTCCAAATGAAGCTGACCCTGAGAGGAAGTAAATTAATTACACACCTCAACTGCTCCTAGAGCCCACACCTCCCCTATCTCCCTGTCACCTGCAACATACTGCTCCTCTCAAATTAAAACCTCATTGCCCCAAGTCATGTAACTGTAAGTCTGTAATTTCACACTTCACAGACCGTGGCTGTGAATGTGGTAGGAGCCGGCAGCATGATGGAAAATGAAAGTGTTTCGAGGTTGGATAGGCAAGTTCGATGAGGAGACGGAGGCCAAAGAGGGAAAAAAAAAAGAGAGGAAAGCAGAGATGAGGAGGAGATGGAGAAGGACAAAAGGGAGAGATGACAGTGTGGAGGAAGAGGCTCGCTTACACTCCTATTAGTGGTATGGAGTCCGGGAAGTATTTCTGGAAAAACGACATGAGCTCATCCCCCATGGTGATCTTCTCAAAATCATCGAAGGGCATGAACAGGGTTAAGGTGAACGTTCTGTCCTGAATTGGAAAATGCACAGTGTGCACATTGAGTTGAGCTTCCCGGGTCATGATGACACATCCCTTATCAAGTCAAGTCACATTAAATCAAATCAAATCAAATTAAAGCAAGTCATCTTTATTTATGTGGCACCTGAAATACAAGTTACAAAGTGCTTGACAAGGTTAAAAGATCAAGATAACAAAACAGGAAATATGCTTATCAGTCACACACAGAAAAAAGCAAACGCCCACGTCTCACCAAAGGGCCACAAAGTAAAGAGCGTTTTTAATTCATTTTTAAACAAAAAATGGCAATAGATTTTCTTACCTCATACATTTGGGAAGTTTTATTCTATGGTGTAAGGCTGTGCCAAAAGTTTCATGAAAATTTAACCCTATTCTGAATTTGTGATATATAGAAAGTCAATAGAGGACATGTTTCATGCATTTTATTTGTTATATTTTCTTGTACTTTTCATTAGCAACTTTAGTGATCTAGTTTTGCTTTGGCATCTGTCAAATCTCCCAGACTGGATCATGCACTCAGGATTCTCTTACACTGTGACAAGAGGGCCAAGTCGTGAATATATAATGTCTGAACCCCCCACAGTGCGAGTGACAAGTGATGAAAGTCATTATCTGCCCAGTTGGCTGGTGTTATCCATCATCATCAGGACGTCCTCCCTAAAGACTTTTTAGCAGTGTCTCTGTTACCATGGCACCTCCATGACAGCAGGGGTGAGTTTTAATTTTTTAATTTTTTTTTTTCAGGCCTAACATTTCCCTGGGCAGTGGGACTGGGTGAGCGACAGTGCCAGTCCACTGCAAAGTCAGCCAACTTGACCTAGTCTCGCTACAGAGAGCAAAACGGTTGCGCTGAGTCAGCCACGAAGAAAAAAAAAATCATTATGGGATTAAGAAAGAAAAGAGAGAGAGAGTAAGACGGACAAAAGCAGACGGTAACACAGATGAGAGGGAGGGGAAAGCGGATGACAAAAGAAACAGAAATGGTAAGCTGAGACAGAGCTGGGTGATTAAACTGCCAGCTGGAAATTGGAAGTGTAAATAGTGTTTAAAGCTGGTGCTGTGTGAAAAGCAGGCTGAAGCCCAAAGAGTGAAGACATTTTCAGACAAAGGATTCTGATGTGTAAGCCTGCACTGGCTTGGGGGATTTAACTGAGGTGTGGTATGCACTAAGCCGCTCGGCGAACGGGTCTGAAGATGAGGATAATTAACTGTACAGCGACATCCCAAGGGTCAGTCATGCCCTGAAATCCCCTGACCTGATTATGCTTTTTTTTTTTTAATTAAAAGAATGTATGCAGCACCGCTTCTCCCAAAGACAGCGAGTTACTGATGCGCATACAGGTTCTGCACCTCCTACCTGCTGGAATTTGCCAAGCACATGCAATAAAATCACAAACAAACGTCTTACTGGGTTTAATTGAGACCATTTTAATAGCACTACAGTGGCACAAAGCGTGAAGAGTGGAGAAAAAAAAAGTGAAGTAAAGATAATTCACTCTTACCATGTTGGGCAAGGCTATCATCATGAATGTGTTCCGCGGCCAGATGTGCAGGTAATTAGGCTTCATGGCAAACTGGGAAAATAGAAATTGAATAAACAAGGGCATAACCTGAATGGAAGCGATGTGCATGAAAATCCCAGCGCTGGGCCAGATGCTCAGCCGTTAGCAGCGGAGGACTGACCTCTCCATTTCTGGGTGGGATGGTGAGCTCCAGGTAGCCATGGGGGATGTAAGTCTGGCTGTAGTTGAAGCGGCTGCGTCGGAGGAACTGTTTGCGGATGGCAGAGAAGGCTCCGTCGCAGCCCACTATCAGGTCGGCCTTGAACTCCTCGATGGCCCCATCAGGCCTGAGAAACACACCAGCGTCATGCGACTGACCCCGACATAAAAATACATTATCATATACTGGTGTCATTTGCATATATATGAGAGCGTTGCTGTTTTTTCTATGTATGCTGTAACTAGGTTCTTGTCGAGAGTGAGTGAGAAAAATGGGATTCCAGCTATAAAATCAGAATTAAAGGTACATGACACAAAGCTGATGAGCGTTGATTTAAGAGAGGACCCTTCAGACTCAGCGAACAAAACCCGTGTAATAAGCACATAATTTATTAGTTGGGCCAATCAAGAGAAGCATGTAGACTCAACTATCAAATTATGAGTTTATTCCATGATTTTTTGTTAGCTGAGTCATTGATATTGACCCATGGCTGTTTTACATAATGCACTTTTAAAGGACCATATTGAGATTTTTGCATGTGTGAGCACATTTATTGAAATTCATGCATACTTTTCCATTTTTCAAACAATACTACACCTGATGACATGTACGAATGGGTTTCATACTTTCCAGGCAGCCGTTCTTCTCCATTAATTTCAGTGTGGTAAACTTGAACACGGCGTGGTCATTTACTTTAATGAAAAATCTACGCGTCCTCCGGTGTGCGAGCGGAAGCCGCGACGACAAAGTTGTCAAACAAGACAACACTCGAGCCGCGGGCACAAAGAGCCACCGGGAGTTTTAGTCGGAGATGACAATGGCTCTGAAGCAGGCAACTGATTTACAACAGACCCAGACACTCACCCTAATTTTAACCTAAGAAAGCCAAATGCCTAAACATAACCAAAGCAGTTTAAAGGTGTTGGTCTTAAACTGTCTCCATGCCTGCAGCTCGGTGATACTGTTTCATTGATACACTATTTGGGCGGGGTGGGGGGTCGGAGTGGAGTGGGACGGAGGGTAAACTAAAGCAGTGGCACTTAAGTCAAACTCTTAATTGTTTTTTTAGACACTTAAAGCCGGATTACTCCCTGAGGTTGAATCAATAACAAGTGGTGGCCGCATGAATAGACCAGGCGATGTCAGCAAATACATATGCAGACGCAGAAATGTGTTGCTTAATTTCATTTTGACTGGTTTCAGTATTCATTTGATTTTCTTAAGAGCTTTGTTTTGACACGCATGTTGCTGTCAGTGTCAGAAACTGGTGTAAGTAGGTGCACAGCGCACAGTCAACCCAAAAAGTGACCAACAACATAATGAGTGTGTGTACATTAGCTGGCTTCCTAATCACCGTGTTGTGAGGCTCTTGCACACGTCTTGAATTACATGCCACCTGTGCACCCAAGGGATTTCATATTGTACAGCGCTACGCTTATTCTACTGAACTCCTCAGTCAGACGAAGGAAGTTGTCGAGGGTTCACTGAAACATCACGGCCTTATTAACAGGTTGTGAGCCATGCAGAATTATGGCACACACTGATGGCTGATTTCACAGTGATTTCACAATAACTCATTGTAATGCAACTGAATTGATTTTAGAGCTTGGGATAAATATCATCGACAGCATAAACAGCAAATGGCTTTTCACAGGTTTTAGATAAGCCTAAATTCAATAGAAGTCTGTAATCAATTTGCACAGGCCTTACGCTTCTGCACACTGTGTTAATAATTCAGCGTGTGGCTACGCTAATTCCCACGAGGAGCAAACCTGGAGGCTTTTCACTGCTAATTGGGTTCTAAATTGTGTGTCACATTTACCTTGAGGAAACTCAGTCACAAAGCCACTTAAGAGTCACGCACAGGGGCTTTAAGGCAACGCGTTTATCACCAGCCCGTACCTTTAGCTGTTCAAGTCAAGTCATGCACAAGGCCACATGCGTTACCATGCAGGGACGCTGACAGGAAATAATCAATAAAACTGCAGTTAAACAAAGAATCCCATGGGGCAGATACTCCTCTTAGATTATCATTTTTTACTGTGAGGTGTGCGTGTGTGTGTGTGTGTGTGTCTGTGCGTGTGTGAGATCGGTAACTATTTACCTGACAAAGGTCATCAGCCCTGTTTCACTGCTCCAGTCCTTCAGTTTGTAGTCAAAGTTCAGTTTTGCATTTGGATAAGTCTCTGCCGCTTTGGGTTAGAGAGGGAAAGCATTACAAAACAATCTTATATCACAGCATGACATAACAACAGCAGTGTGTTGTGGCAATATGCACAAATATCTCGATATCTTTGACCAAACACCTCAATATCAATATTGTGGCGATGCTGTCATGATACTTTTCTGACATATTTATGTTACACAAGAAATCTTTAATAAAAAAATAATTAGTGAAGCTGATGTAATGGCCAAGCAGGTAACAGCAAATAATACAACAGCTACAACAGTTAAGAAAATTGCATTTGTTCGCTGTAATGAAGCTTTTAAAATGTGAAAAGCTAACACGTATACCATATCATGTTACATTATCCAAAATCCAAGACAATATCTCGTCTCAAATCATAATAACAATATACTGCTGATACACTGCCCAGCCCTACATGTAAATCCTTGTGAAAGACACACAGGCAATCTTCGCAGTCCCAATAAAGTGGAGCAAAGACAGTTGGATGGGTATTGATTACTGGCAGGAAACAAGGGACTGACCTATGCTGATTAAAATGACATACTGCAGCGGTCAGGGTGTCCAACTTTGTGGAAACTGATTTTAAGCGGCAACACTTTTAGAAAGCTTTTCATCACAGGGTTCACTGCGTGGCGCCTGAATCTTCCACGGAAAAAGATAAGACTACGCAACCTGGGTCTTCCAGCACCCGACGAGGCCCTGTGAATCTAATTTTAGACAGAATCCTGCTGCCCGGCTTGATCTTAACCATCGACTGGGAGGCTTCATTAAATACAGAATTAGGCAAATTCCTCTAAGGCGTAAAAGTCGACCCCCTGACAACTGAGCCCTCATTCACTTTAACGTTCTTTATAACGCAGGGGAAATCTGCGCTGGAGTCAGGGAACAGCCTGCTTTAGGGCAACTTGTGGAAGAAAGAGCCGTTCATGACTGTGTGTGTGTTTCAACATCACAGTTTGTTCTGAGTTCAGTCGTCATGTGCTCAATAATGTGCCAGGGGCAGCAGGTGTTTTTTTTTGTTTGTTTGTTTTTTTTTAATAATTTATGTTTTTTGCAATGGTATTCAGAATTTATTAGATATGTAGAAATTAAAAATTAAAAATAAAAAACTCAAATATTTCATTTACATGTGAGGCATGGCTTCACCAGCATTACACATCTGAATTTGGGCATTTTGTCCCGATCTTCCACGCAGCTTCTCTAAAGCTCTGTCAGAGTGGATGGGGGAGGGATTAATGAAGTGCGATCTTCAGGGTTTTCTGGACAGATTTTCAATGGGGTTAAAGTCCACACCCCGCCTGGGGCACCCAAGGACATTCGGAGACTTGTCCTGAAGCCACTCCACTGTTATCTTGGTTGTGTGCTTTGAGTCACTGTCGCGCTGAAAGGTGAATCTTTGCCCCAGTCGGAGGTTTTATGCACTTTGGGGCCAGTTTTCTTTCTTCTTCTCTTTCTATTTGGCTCCCAGTGCCATCACAGAATTAGCTGGACGCCTAGTCTCTGGTGGATGTCCTGCTTGGCATTCAGCCCGAAGAGTTTGATTTTTGTCTCATCATATCAGAGAATCTCTCATCTTGCTTCACGCTCTCCTAGTCCTTTAAGTCCAGTTGGGAAAACTCCAGGTGGTGCTTCATATACCTTTTACTCAAGAGAAGCTTCTGTCGAGAAACGTGACTGATGGACTGCTGCAGACGAGGCTGTCCTTCCAGCACATTCTCCCATCTCATCATGGGAAATTTTAAGGACCATATCAATGATTTTGCATGTTTATCCTAATAACTACAACATGTTTAGCCTATCAACGATGTTTTTGATAAAATTTTCCCAAAGCAAGCAGTCGCATTTTACAACTCAGATGTCACCTTCTCCCCAGCTGTTGGTTTCCATTAATGTTGCTACAATATGACAATTAACTTTCAGAGACTTCAAACTTTCTTCACAGCAATATTTCATCACCAAAAATTTACCACATTTTCCCTTCGAGAGTTGACCGAAATTTCTTTCTCTAGTTTGTATTTTGTCTAAGCAGTTGCTGCAGAACACTTACAGCATGTATTTATGATATTTCTTTGGTTGTTTTCACTGTGTCAGTATGGGGTATTGTGTGAAATCGATGGTAAAAATGAATAAACTTCATCCATTTTAAAGTAAGTGTTCAACAGAACACAAAGTGGGAAAAATGTAAGTGGGCTACTGAAGGTGTTGTGCTTGGTATTGATATGTGAGGCTGGCTGCAGTGTTATTGTGTGAAGTGTGAACCACCCAGGAAGCTGCTCGGGCTGAATGGCAGGAAGATGTTATTATCTGTCCTACCTGTTAGCAGCTCTTTGTTGAGGTTCGCTCTGTCGATTGACAGGATGTACTGAAACGAGAACAATGCGTTATAGATTGTAATACACAGGCACGGCACAAGACTGCAGCAAATTGGGTTCAAAAAAGGAACAAGAAGCTTCTAGGCTTTAGATTTTTCTTTCTCTGCATTCACAACTTTATCTTCTCTCATTGTGCAAATCATAATGGCATACGGATTAGTGCGTAGTAAAGAGTTTGACCTTAATGTAACAGGACTTCTTTATGATGATGTGACAAAAAGAAGTTAAGTCTGCTGTCTGCCGCTGTCGGCTGTCCTTCAGTGCATCCTTGAATCAGCTCTTCCTGCCTGTGTCTGTGTGGGTGCACGTGTTTGCATACGTGTGGGTGTGTGTGTTCCTGCCTGTGAGGGTGCATGTGACACCAATACGCTGTGCAATTCCCATTTCATCTGCAAACTGATAAAGCGCAGGAGAGAATTCTCATATTTGCCTACAGCAAGAGTGTTTCCTCCTCTGCACCGACCAAAAGCTTTCAGCTCAGGTTTACTAAGTTATTCTTTTCAGCAAAGCGTCCTCAAACACTGTCGGGGTTTCTCTATGAAAAGGCACATGGCCGGCTGTAGGGTTTTAGGACTCTAAATAAAACCCATTTAACTGGCAATCTGTTTCTTTTTATGATCTGGGGAACAAGACAAATTTTCAGACCTGGGGCCACGATTCAGTTCAAGAACAATTTAACACAATTTGTGATACATAGTGCTAAAAAATGTTAAGTGTAAAAACTGAAGTTGTAACTGGATTTGATGGGGATTCGGTGAACGCAGGTGTGGCAACGGAGAAAGAATTGCTTTGCTTGTCCTTTCACGAGTAAGTTTTCATAAAAGACGGGAGGCCTATATTTTTAGTTCCAGCAGCTGTTTGTATTTGGAGATAACGGTGTAGATAACGTCTTTAAACACATTTTAAAGGAGCTCTGAATTATACCTGAACCTCAATCATTTAAAAAGCTCGGCTGGAGAACCTGAGCAAACAAATGAATATTCAGAGGTGATGTCATATTCTTCTTTAATGTTGTCCCACTTGGTGATTTAAGGTGATAAGACATGTGTTTTCAAAAGAAGCTCGGAGAATTATCGTCGCCTGGCGTCTAAGAGCCGCACAGAGTTTCACAGATAAGCAGGAGCCTGCTGAGGAATCATAAATCGAGGAGACGGGGATGCAGCACTACAGCAAGTGAAAGCACAATGTTTTATATATAAATACTGTGTAGCTTGTGAGTGTGTACCTAACTGGTTCTACAAACAGCTTCCTTACGCCTGTGGTGATGTTGTTCGCTTAAAATGTCACTCCTGAGAGGAAACTCAAATGTTTGCTTTGCATTAGTATTATCACATTTGCAGTGATGGCACAGAGCTTGCCTTCTTGCTTCAGGTTAATAATGATTGACAGTGTGTGTTTGGTGATCCCTCACTGATGCAGTAGGCCTTGACCGACTGATCTCTCTTTGTTCCTATGTTTTCCTCTCTATAGGCAAAGAAGGCAGGACCAGTTTTCATGCACTTTACATTTTCGTTTTAAGCATTTGCTTAACGCTCTTATCCATAACGACTCCTGTTTTTCACGGTGTACATGGTGCACAGAATACTTTATGTTTTTAGAAACTGTTTTGAAACCAAAACAATTTTCTGCCCCACCCTTAAGTGGCTTCTCTGTGAAATTATATTTAAAAAAAAAATCTTAAAGAATCGATCAAATTTTCAAGTTACAATAATAAGCAGAACCAAAGAAATAACAATTTAATTCAATAACAAGGGCTAACTTAATTGTGTTGATCTGTCATCACTGTAGTTGATGGGGACTTTTTTATTTTGTTACTTGTTTCGGTGTTTTGTATGATGAGGTCACATGACTTTTCCTGGAAATACCTTTTTGCATAACAGGAATATTCTGAATCTACTCACATGGTACCTCAGCGCTAGGAAATAGTGGTTCACTTTGCTGACATGCTGAGTTTTCTGCACTTTGTATGATTAAATGTATGTTGCAAATGAACTAATGGTGGGGTTACCTGGCCTTTTTTGCCATAAGGGATTTGGGACTGCTTCCCATTCAAAGAATGGATCATTCTTGCGTGCATGGGGATTCCTTTGGAGATAATCTGAGGAAAAAAACACAATACTACATAAGGACTCAATTCAAAACTGATATTGTCACTTTAACAAAAAAAGACCCATTGTGTACATTGTTACACTTTGCGGTAACCACAAAAAAATGACCAAAATCACAGGTATGAAGTGTGTACATGATGTGTTCGCCAAAAGTAGGTATTCTGTCTTTAACCAAAGAACATAGTCCATTTCCACTCCCACTGTGGCTGGCCTTGAAAATCATTTGAAAGGCTAGCAAAGCAAGCTCTGTTCTGTCAGGCTGAAGAGTCATGCAAGTGTGAAACAAGCGTCTGACGCAGAGGTTTTCCAGGCGTGCATAACACGCTCTGTGCACCAAGTGTGGACCAACAAAAAAGACCGCAACTGCTGACCTCAGATGCTGGAGCAAAAACATGTAAGCAGCGAGCAGGCAAACAGGACAGGGTGGGCGGATTCCCCGGGGCACGGGCACACGTTTAACATCTCATTATAAGGAATTAAACAAAAACTGATAGATTTCCATTGCCTTGCTTGCTTTCACTTTGGTCTCTGATGCTTCTTGAGACCAGGATTTAGATTTCGTTTTGGCACAGTGGAGCTCGTAGACGTGTGTTTGGAGTAAATCTCTCACTGCTTCAGCAATATTGACCTGTGTCAACCTTATCATCACCAGTCAGAAAGTGTAAACAAGTCAAGATACCTTGTCCTCCATTCCCACGTGCTTCAGAGCCTGCCGGCCCCTGTGGGACAGGGCAAGGTTGATGCTCCGTCCCCTCACAACTTTGGCTTGGCGGATATCTGCCCCCCAAAAAATCAGAAATGTGCCTTTACTTTTTGTTTTTAATGAATCATTATTAAGATGTGTTTACTGTTCGAAATGATGGTTCTCGTCAGATTTAAAGATTTCTTCTCAGACTTAGTTGAGTGTGGTGATAAGGAACTGCATCGTGACAGTGTTGCTTAAAAAAAAATTTTTTTAAAAATCAAATGTGCTTTGAATATTACCTTCCCGAGATTCAAACACCTCCACTTCAAAACCTCTTTTGGCAAAGTAGCAGGCGTTCAGCGCACCAACCTGAATGGTCATTGAATCAGTGTGAAGTTAGAAAAATCTTGCCAGAATGAGTCTGTGTGACACAAGTCAAAGCATTTTACAATTTACAAGATCAACTCTAGAGAGCCTCTTAGCCTTGAATGTGATTTATTCATTACTGCCAAACATCCTGGGAGCCTATTTATTTGAGTCCACAATCTGAAAGCACAAGTAGACACAAGTAGAGGGAAAAAAGTTGTGTGATCTACATGGGACTAGGCACGACATCAGTCAAAAAGCCAAAAGTATAGTTTCAGTTCAATCTTACCAAACCACCTCCCACCACAGCTACTTTCTTCTTGCCTTCTGTGTCCGCCATTGTGCGGTGTCTGTGTGTGTGTAGCAGGCGATACAGTGTTACTCTGACAGGCAACCTGATGAGGACATGTCGCAGCAAACAGGCTGATCATTTTAGGGGAGGAGCAGCAAAGATGAGTTCATGAATTTCATTCTCCAAACCGGTTCGCTTTTACAAGCAAACCAGTCAGAGATAACTGGTCTGAGGAATTTCCAATCAGCGCCCACGACGGCACCACCTCCGTGTGTGTGTGTGTGTGTGTGTGTAAGTGTGTGTGTGTGTGTGTGTGTGTGTGTGCGGCGAGGGGGATCCTTCACACGTTGATATCCTCTCATGTTAAACACAGGAGCTCAGCAATGCAAGGAAGTTTTACTTTGTCAAGGTGAAAGAAATCCGATTACTTTAACTTTAAAAACTGAGATAAAAACATTTTCCACTCGCGTGCTTTTGAGGGCAGGTGCGCTGATTCATAACGGTGCAGGAAATGTGTGCACCTGTGCGAAGGCTTGAACTCTGCCTCCATCTAGTGGCCGATCAGGAGAATGTCAGTCTGTCGGTCTGATCTACAGTAAAACTCAAACTTAAACTTAAACTCAGCTAAAACTTATTTGGGTATTTATTTACACTACCGGTCAAAAGTTTCAGAACACCCCAATTTTTCCAGTTATTTTATTGCACTTCAAGTCGTTCAAGTCCAATGAATAGCTTGAAATGGTACTAAGGTAAGTGGTGAACTGCCAGAGGTTTAAAAAAAAAAAAAAAAAAAAAAAGGTAAGGTTACCCAAAACTGAAAAATAATGCACATTTCAGAATTATACAAAAAGGCCTTTTTCAGGGAACATGAAATGGGTTAACAATTTAAAGCTGTTCTGCAGCAGTGGAGGTTGATCAAGCCTTGAAAGCTGGTTCTACCAATTCCTACAGGTGTTCCAACTTTTCTTGATTGCTTACAACCCCCTCTGTCTGCATAAAAGCAGTGTTGGAAGACACTGTGGTACCATACCTTTGTGAGCATCAGCTGAACAGTATTGTACTGCAGAAAGTAGTGTGTCGCTACAAAAATGGTGAGAAATGGAGAGAGTCAATTAACCATGGAAGAGAGACAGACCATCATAACACTTAAAAATGTAGGTCTTTCCTACAGAGAAATGACAAAGAAAGTCAAGGTGTCAGTGAGTGCAGTTTCCTTCACCATCAAAAGGCACTGAGAAACTGGGGGAAACTCTGACAGGAAGAGGTTTGACAGACCCAAAACCACAACTGAATCAGAGGACAAGTTTCTGAGAGTTAACAGCTTGCATGATACGCGGCTCACAGGACAACAGCTTCAAGCACAGCTTAATAGTGGTCGTAGTAAGCAAGTCTCAGTGTCAACTGTGAAGAGAAGACTTCGAGCTGCAGGTTTGACAGGACGAGTTGCAGCAAGAAAGCCATTGCTAAGACATCAGAATAAGACAAAGATGCTTGCCTGGGCCATGAAACACCGCTATTGGACTACCGAAGACTGGAAGAAGGTATTATGGACTGATGAATCACAATTTGAAATCTTTGGTTCATCACTCGGGATCTTTGTACACCATCGAGTAGGTGAAAGGATGGTTCCACAGTGTGTGACATCAACTGTCAAGCATGGAGGAGGAAGTGTGATGGCCTGGGGCTTTTTTGCTGGATCCAGGGTTGGTGACTTGTACAGAGTGAGAGGCACCCTGAACCAAAACGGCTACCACAGAATTCTGCAGCGCCATGCCATACCCTCTGATATGCGCCTAGTGGGTCAGGGGTTCATCCTACAGCAAGATAATGACCCAAAACATCAGTCCAAGCTATGCCAGAACTACCTCAGTAAAAAACCTGGTTGAGCTGGTTTGGGATGAACTGGACAGAAGAGTGAAAGCAAAGCAACCTACAAGTGCCACACATTTATGGGAACTTCTGCAACAGATTTGGGAAGAACTTTCTGAAGAATATTTTATTTTTTATTGTAGAATGAATGCCACGAGTGTGTTCAGCTGTTATATCTGCCAAAGGTGGCTACTTTGAGTCAAAGGTTTAGAATACCTTTTGGTCTATAAATTGATTCCATGGTTTCTTTTTTTAACTCCAATTGCTTATTTGTACTATGCTTTCATTTCAGAGTGAAATAAGACATTAAACTGAATAATTTTCAATAAAAAAAATGGAAAAATTGGGGTGTTCTAAAACTTTTGACTGGTAGTGTATGTATTTTTGCCTGTTTTCCATTTCGGTCCATCCTTTTACTTTCTTGATTATTTCAACACCCTGCCACTCTGTTTTACTCACTTCTTCACATGTCCTCCCTTTTACAATTCATTATTTTATCTTGCACTCCTCAGCATTCATTTAGTTTTTTATCTACTGTTTGGATTCTTTCTTTCTTTCTTTCTTTATTAATTTTTTTAATATCTTTTTTTTCATATCTTACTCATGTTACTCCTATTTTATTTTGCTATTTAGAGTTTTATCTATTTTCTATTGGTCTTAATCTTCGTTGCAAATTGTTGATATTTATGATAGCGTCTCCTCAGCTCCTGTTTTATTGTGGGGTTTTTTTTGTTTTGTTTTTTGGAGGGGTTGGTGTGGGGTGTGTTTGGTGTTGGGGTATTGTTTTATTGTTTTACTTTGTGAAGCACTTTGTGTCACATGTATTTGTAGGAAAAGTGCTGAATGAATAAAGTCTGATTGTTTGATTGATGGATTGATTGATTAAAACTGGGGCCCAGTACTGTGCCGTCGGTGCATATTATGAAAGCCTCTGGTAAATGAGGATGTTTTACATAAAGACTGTAATGATACACACATTCAAAACACACACTACTCACTATTACCCAGTGTACAAACCCAAAGCTTCCTGTTTATGGAATAGATTAATTCTCCATATGGACAAGAAATCTTCAAGGTCAGATAATTACTGATTCCTAACAAAAGTAAAGAGCTGCATATGAAAATCTTACATGTCTTATTCATTTATTCAGTCCAAATTCAAACCACAAGAAAACAGGGACAGACTTTTTTTCTGCAAATGCACTTTTTCCAGCACTTTCTGAAGAGAAACCCGCTGCTTAAGATCATCGGCACTGATGAAGAAATTATTTCATATGTGTAATGCTGACTTGACTAGTATTATCAGTGCCCTAAAATTGATTTGCATGTTTGGAAAATGCCATACACACACAAATCCATGGTTTTATGGTATTTTTTCCCTCGTTCTGCTTTTTTAATATCTCATTTTCTGTATCACCTAAACGATGCTTCTCATTTGAGATATGTTGTTACATATTTTGACAAGGTTGCATTTTCATTCCGTGATATTTATTTATTTATTATAAATTATGAATATGAGATATTGATTGAAGGAAATAGACGCTATTAGTCAAATCTCGCGAGATGCCGCTTGCTCGCGAGGCTACCGCTGCTGAACGTCATTTGAAAACTACACGCAGGCTACCTAGCCGATTTCAGAGAGAATTAGACAACGCAAGTTGTTACTAATGATAATTTGCGTCTGTTAGTCTACATTTACTTCCAATATCCGTCTAATGGATGACTTTTCTTTTCTGAAATGTGTCATTCGCTGAGTTAAATGCAGAGTGCCCGCCATGTTGGCTCATGATTTTACTCTGTATTCGGCTGCTCTGTCTGTTTCAACATGGCGCAGTAAAAACCAAGATTTGTTTTTCATGGCTCCGAAGTATGTTTCAGTACATTAACCGACCAGTCCAGTTTAACAGATACCTCCAGTCAGCAGGGAACGCTCTCAACAGCAAACACAATTTTAGGTAAGCGTGGTAGGGCAAATCAACCAATTTTTTTTAATTTAATCAACCCTTCACTGGATTATCTTCCTAACGTTACTAATTAGCAAGCTATCCAGCCACAGGAACTAACATTAGCCGCTTGACCTGAACCGGCTTGTTAGCTTAGCCGCTAACAGTTAACTACATGGGGAGTACAAAAAGAAGCTCCGTAGCAAGTCTGCTTTTAATGAAACCGGTTAATATTTTTGGGAACAGTATTTAGATTTATTTTGTTGGTGCATAACTACAGGGCCGGACTGATGTTAGCCAACTAAGTCATTTTCCGTTACTTAGGTGTGTTTTGGTGGCGTGTTGAGCATCGAGCTAAAGCTAAAAAAAAAAAAAAAAAAAAAAAAAACGTTATCCCTGCGGTTCGTGGGATTATTTGATGTCCTTTACCTGATAACGGTGACTAATGTGTGCTTTACTTTGTGTAACTAATCCAACTTTGAGTTAATGGTAACTTTACAAGGTGGCGATAAACCGTTAGCTTATATTTTTTTGACCGTTGTCGGCTACCGCAGCTTTGTTTGCCTCAAAGTTTTACAGTTTGAAATGCGATATGGAGAGCAGCTGTGCAAAGAGCTAAACAAATGAACATGTATCGTGTTTCTACGACATATCGTTATCTAGATATGAACATGCGTGGTGTTAATATTTCAAAAGGCAATGCTATGGACGCATACCACATTTAGGGTTAGAGTTGGCTTAATATAGTGATTGGTCTGTTCTGATCATTGCAATACTGAAATTAAAATCTACATCCATTTGGTATTAGTATGCTGTTTTTACTTGTCACTGTGGCTACATTAGTCATATCACATATTGTATCGCTATGAAGATATTTGGTATAAATATTGAGGTCTGAAATTTTGTCTATATCGTGCAGCACTCACTACAAAGCTGAGCAACAATAAAAGCTAAAAACCCAGTGGGACGAGTCAGCCTGACAGCAGCTGCTCTCAGTGATTTGTTGCCAGGTGTATGGACCTGGTCCAGAGCTGGACTGAAATTTTTTGGCTTCTGCTCAACCCCTGAAGTCTGTAAACCTCAGTGAGGGCTCTGCCATGAGTTGGGGCATAAAGTTGGTATTTGTGTATGTATCTGTGTGTCTCAGTCTGTTTTTTAGATGGAGAGAAATGGGGGGATAAAGTCATCTTTAACTTTTGTCTTCAACGCATGCTGTGCAATACTAAAAAATGATAACATGTTAGACAACTATTAACCCTCCTATCATTTTTGTGGTCAGTTTGGCCCCCATTCAGTCTTTAATGTCTCTAAATATGTGCTAGTTGTTTTTTTGTTTGTTTGTTTGTTTGTTTGATTCTTATTTAATGACTTTAACTAATTTAACTTGGACAAGTGAATAAACATGAAATTAACATTATGTTTTCAGTGTCCTGTACACATTGGTGTTTCTTTAGAGTTAGTTTGATCCCAGTTTTTTTTTTTTTTTTTTTTTTTTTTTTTTTTTGTATAAAACATTTAAGAAATATCAAAATTTTACACAAATTTGTTTATAATTGCCAAAAACTTTCCTCTGCAGCAAGGCCCTCACCCTCAAGAACATATATATGTATAAAGAGGAGTCAGTGGGGGAGGTTTTGTTTTATTTAAAGGGATATTTAGGTAGTCAACAAGACACATAAACTTGGGTAACATTTTTTTATAATAGTCATTTTCTGGAGGTTTAAATTACTGTGGTCAAACTGAACTCAATTAATACAAAAAATTTTTAGTAAATTTGATGGTAACAGGAAGGTTAAGTACTCTCCTTAATGGTAAAATTTACTGAGGCCTATGTGTTTAAATATGATAAGGGCAGAGGCTCGGCTGTCCACATAAAAATCTTAGTCATCATAAGTTGAATTTCTATTTGGTCCTGTCTGCTGCAGGCTCGTGTCATCCTTACCCCTCAGAATGACCGACCCAGCTGTGAAGAGGGTGGTGAGTGACATAATTCGCTCTCCTGAGGACAAGCGGGTCTACAGGGGCCTGGAGTTCACCAATGGCCTGAAGGCTGTGCTCATCAGTGACCCAACGACAGACAAGTCCTCAGCAGCTTTGGATGTCCAAATAGGTAAACTTCTTTCATCACTTTTGTCTTGCTTGGTCACCCTGTTATTCCATACAACGACTTTCCTCCTCATGGCATTCTTGCTCATACAAATGTTGAAAATCTGAAGAAAAAAAATTGAAAATTTCCTGGCCTCTTGTTGAGGGAAAATAAATAACTTTGAGAAATTTTGGAGAGAGTGTGGAAGTTTGTTAGTGCACTGTTATTTCCATGCCTCTGACTGTGTTGATATGCCCCATAAAGCATCAGTGCTATTATTTGCCAGAAATTAAATATCTAAAACTAAAGTAATACATCTACAAGCTCTAACATAGATGAATTGAAGAATAAAACAAAGAATATATATTGAATTTAGCTTTCCTCTATTTTATTCTTTTGGTTTTCAAAGCCCACAGTGTAATTTTATGCACACAGTGTAGCCTAGTCCTCCTCACTGGCAATGTGTACATGCACATTTAACAGTAACATGGCTACTGGCCATACTTCAGTTAAGATCTTATTGGAGGTAAGCTGTTTACATGCACCTTTGATCCTCTGAGATTGAGTCTTCCTGTTGCCCTGAATAAACCAGTTAACACCATATTCCAGTTCACTAGTGCTGTCCCACCCACAGATTAAACAGTATGAAAAGTTTTGCTTGCAAGGTAACCCCTCCCTGTTGGAGTGAGAAGTAATAGGTTACTTGTAATACAGGGGGAAGAGTCAGCCACATTAGTAAGCACTGTAGGGCATTGTTTTGTCAACTGTGATTTTTTTTTTTTCCCCATTAAAAATCAATGTTAGCCTTCATCTTCTTAAATGATCTGCCTGGCTGAGAAAAGTCAAAATGCCACACATGAGAAAAAAACAAACAAACTACTGAGCAAATTTTTGTTTTTATCTAATATCTGTGGACCTCTGGCTTCCATTCACAGGTTCGTTGTCGGACCCAGAAAACATCTCAGGCCTGGCCCACTTTTGTGAACACATGCTGTTCCTTGGAACTGAGAAGTACCCGAAAGAGAATGAGTACAGCCAGTTCTTAAGCGAGCATGCTGGCAGCTCCAATGCCTTCACCAGCGGAGAGCACACCAACTACTACTTTGATGTGTCCCATGAGCATTTGCAAGGAGCACTAGATAGGTAATTTCCTGTTCATTAGACTGACTCTGTCCACTAAGGAAAGGATTCTGGCCTCTTGTATCTGTCTGCACTAAGCAGGTTTGGTCCTGACTGAAGACTGAATATTACACTGTTGTTATTATTATTGTCATGGGTGTGCCCAACTTTAGGCTGCACTGAACATGCATTAGCCAAAGTTACAGGCAACCAGTTGGTTTGGTTTGATCACACTTTAACCCCCATTGTGATTTATAATACCATAAAGGATACCTGTGTGTGCCATTTGCATTGCACAAGCAAATAATATTTGTTGCAAAGGTCTCTTATTTAGATATATAAATGCTGTAACCACAATCACATGCCAAGGTCTAAAACGTCCACACTAAATCAGTCAAACATTGTTGAAGTGCCTACTTACAAAGTACCTTGCATGTTTTTGCCCATTTTGTTTGTTGGTCGATAGTCAGGTTATTATTCTTCTTTTTTTTTTTTTTTTTTTTTTTTTTTTTTTTTTTTTTTTTTTTTACTTTAATGCTCATAAATAAGTGGCCAACTGTAGATTGTTATATCATGTCTAAATAGATCCAGCCCAGAGATTGAGTTTGAAAGGAGAAAAAAAAAAAAAAAAAACAGAACAAACTGAAACATCAGGTTTTGCTGTCAGTTTGTCAAAATTGAGGGACAAGGTCTTATTTCTACACTAACCTTTTTGCATTAACATTTAACACAGACACAGGGACCAATCCATTGCACATAGGAAGAGATAACAGTTACTCTGCTGACAGTGGCTTCAGTAGTCCAGCGTGCAGTGCAGCCACAAATGTTCTTGCTTTCACTATCGCTATTTCTTTCTTTCCCTTTCATAAAACCCAGCTGAATCAAACAAGTTCAAGCTACCGGGGGTTGCTTGAACATTGTCATTCAGGGGAATGGACAAGGCATGCAATACAAAGCAAAACATGACAAAATAACTCCTTAAATGCATTGAAGAGCTTAGACTGATGTTCTGTAGTGCTGTAAAAGCATATGAGGGTTTTAAGATTGTGATCATACACTGGACCAGTGTTGTTGGACTTTGCACCAATGGCAATTTTTCATTTACATACTTACATAACCAGAGATCACACAGTAACATCAGGAAGTGCTTTACACGTAGTTAAATATTTTTAAGTGTAATATATGCACCAAGACTTTTTTTTTTTTTTTTTTAATCCCTCAGACTTAAAACCGTTGTCCAGTTCAGATAGATGTCATATGTTCACCTAAGTGGTTGTGATGTGTCCCTTGGGTATCCAGGTGTTAATTCACCATAGCTGCCAGGGCATTGTCTGTCCTCCTCCAGTTACCAGTCCCAGCCTCACTTGGCTTTCTTGTGTAACCACCAGCGTCGCTCTCACCCCCCATCCTGAAACCTCAGGCATGGGTTCAGATCAGTGTCTTCGGCGTTGCAGGTGTCTCTCCTCACGTGTCAGCTGTAGTGGTTTGGAGAGGATGGCAGGGGGGTGTCAGAATTTAACCCTACAGGGATAAGCTTACCTACTTATAAATGAATGATAGTCCAGCGAGCACCTGTTTCTGTGTCACAGACTAATTGTTCCCCCATGCGGGTGGATTGGGAAGACCATCTGTACTGCAGTGGAAGGAAAGGACAGTGCAGAGGAATGTTGAAATATTGATGATGATGTCCCTTTGAAAACACTAATGAGGAGCATTGTGTCAGAGGGGATCATCTGTGTCATAGCTGCCTCAGGGGGTCCTAACAATGCCCTTGCTATAATAATCAGAGTGACTGTACCGTATCACACTTTTCATAACCAGCTTACAGAGCGCTATTAATCTTTGAACATAGAAGCACTTAAACACTGTCAAAAATAAAGCTACTGGCAATTTATGAGGGGTTTATATTTCTTTTCCATATATTTAACAGGACAAATGTAGTTGACATCTACATTTGGCCACTCAGTTTATTTTACATTCAGCTAAAGCATAAATGTTGAATGACAGGTATTTGTGTTTGTGCCTTACAGTCAGAAAAGCAAGGGCTTCTTGAGTCACTGTTTTGCACCAGTGTCGCTACAAGATGTCTTAAATTGTATTTAAAGGGTGCAACATACCTTTTTGCCAGACTGGAATAAACTCTCACTCCACTCTTGCATTGCTACTTTTATTTCCACACAGACATACAGCCCACTGAATGCAGCAAGTTCTGCTTGTTCACTGGGACTTGTTGAAAGTCTCTCTGGGAAATGTAGGAAATTATCAAGTAAAGTAGAAATAGACAAGGCAGGCCTTGGGAAATTGGGTAAAACAAAGTTGTGTGCCTGAGTTTTACAGGCTCATCAAAATAGGAGTAGATTTCACCAGTGAGGGTCATGGCATGATTGAATTACTTTATGTTTAAAGAGCCAGCTGCTGTGACAAAATTGTAGGTATTTTTACACCTACCCAATAATGTCTTTGACATTACCTGGCACTATATACTATCTGTTGAGCAAGTCTGTTTTGCTGTAATAACAGCATTTACTAATCCGGGGTATATCTTGTGTACAGCAGCGTTCTGTATCCACACATACAAAAAAAACCCCTTGCAGACAGGCAGATCTTTTTCTTCATTTTTTTCGTTTCCTCATTTGCATGGCAGTTAGTCACACCTTGTATTTATGCAAATGCATTTTGCATCTCTTCTTCATGTCTGACTCTTTCTGTGTCTTGCAAACACACCAGCAGGAAGAATGAAAATGAGCCACACAGATTTAAACAAAACAAGGCCCAAGTCACATACCTGTGTTATCAGTTGTCTAAATATAATACACATACTAAAGTGTTGACTTCATGTGCATGTTCTGCGTCTGTAGGTTTGCCCAGTTCTTCCTGTGCCCGCTGTTTGATGAGAGCTGTAAGGACCGGGAGGTGAATGCTGTGGACTCGGAGCATGAGAAGAACCTAATGAACGATGCTTGGAGGCTGTTTCAGTTGGAGAAGGCCACTGGTAACCCCAACCACCCCTTCAGTAAATTTGGAACAGGTACAAGTCTTTAATAGCTGTAACCAATCCTAAATTAACCAGTTAAATGTCACATCACTCACTCTGTCTTTTTGTGTATTGTGTCATCATGGTGGCGTCCGTGTGCTGACACATTTTTGTGAACACTTTGGCTCAAGAACAGTAAATAATAGAAATTTAACTCTTCGACCACTGGTTTCCAACACAGAGGTTGTGCATTTGGAGCACCTTCTTACATAAATTTGCATATTAATGTTTTCTTGAAGCAACTGTAACTCTTTCACACTTTAAGACAAAGAAGTCAAATAAATACCACCTGTGTGATATGTAAAGACAAGTGTGTTTGCATAGAAATATGCAGTGGTTAATGCATAGGTCAATTAGCATAAATGATTATGTGTAATATTGTGATTACTGCAGGGTATTAGGCATCTGAAATGCCTTTTGTTTTATTTAGATTTGCTCATCTCACCTATATTTATTTGCACTAAAGTGATGACACAAATGGTTGTGAGGGAGCACAGCCTGCAGCATGGAGGGAGCTTACTCTGTATTCCAGGAAATTCCCAGATTGATGTGGATTTAGAGTGCCCTCAGCCCAAAATAGCCAGCTGATGGCAGTCTTGAGTTATATAAGCTTTATTCCAGCTAAGAATAGAAGAGGATCAGACAGGCCTGAAAGTCATGCAGTCTAAACAGACCAGAGACAACTACAGTCAGGATGCATCCAAAACCATGCTTGCGATTCTTAGAAACAGGGGTCACAGTATAATAATCCCCCAGGTTGTTGCTTTGGTTTTGTGCCTGTGTCTCAGGAAATGGAAGCAGCCTGCAACAATTTGTCGCTGGCGTGCCTTAGATGTAAGGTTGTGGTTGTGTTTGGGACACGGCTCATCCACAGGGGGCAGGCAGTCTGTGTATCAGGCAGGCTAATGATGCTGAAATAATAAACCCTCATCAGAAATAAGTTACCCAGGCTTGTCACTCAGACAGATGGGCTGACAAGTGCTCTTGTTTAGTGCACTGGGTGGTTGTGCATTTCCAAATGTCATGCTGACCTTATTCCATTGCTGCACTCTTTGTACTCCCAGAGGAGGAAAGGCTGTGGCTCTCTCCTCTGCACTGATCATTAACTCCCCAGTCTCCGTAAAGTACTGTTTGAATATGTGCAAGATGCTGTGCATATTAGATATTTTGAGGTGAATGATTGGGATATACGTAATATTTTTGTGCATTTTAGAGAGAATAGCATTATGTTATTGAAAAGTCATGGAATGTTTAAAGAACAATGTAGAGGAAGCCTTTCAGAAAATGTGGAAAGAATATTCGGGTTGTATTCGGGTTGTACATCCATACATTCGCCTGTGTGTCTGTCCCATTCTTATGAAGATGAGAAGATCAGGAACGCCTGCAGGGAATTTCATTACATCTGGCACAAATGTCCACTTGGGCTCAAGGATGAGTTGATTAGATTTTGGTGATTAAAGGCCAAGGTCACTGTGACCTCATAAAACACATTTTTGACCATAACTCCATATCGTAAGAATTCATACTCTTATTATTACAAAGTTTCACACAAATGTCTAATTGGATAAAATGATGAAGTGATTACATTTTATATCCAAAAGGTCAAAGGTCAACTCCACTGTGACCCCACCACAAGCTCATTGGTTTTGCTGATATTGAGCTTTATGTTGTTATTGTTGCACCATGTGACAAAGCTCTCTGTCAGCCTAACATGATTTTCATTTCAACAAAATATACACGTAATGCTTTTTATTGAATTCCCTCAAATTCTTCACTACAAATATTACAGGAGTCGAGACAGACACTGATGTCAGCTGCAACTTAACTGCTTAGCAGAGGCATACAACCAAGAGGCAGTATTTGTAATTTGTGGTTTGTTGTTTATTTTGTTTTAGGTAACAAATTGACCCTTGAGACCCGGCCGTCTAAAGATGGGATTGACATCCGCCAGGAGCTCCTGAAATTTCACTCCACATACTACTCCTCTAACCTCATGGGACTCTGTGTGTTAGGAAGAGGTAAGAGTTTGCCATCAGCCATAAATGTGACATGCTTGGATCATATGCCTTATGAAGACTTAAGTCAAAGTCAGAATATAGCTGGATAAACCATAAAGAAAGCATGAGGTTTTTTTAATTTTTTTTATGTCATGCCATGAAAGCATCCAATCAGGGTTTACGAGCAAGAAAAGAACATCTCTGCAGTCCTAAAATGCCCGGTCCTTTCAGGTCATGGAAAAACATGCAAAGAAGTGCTGTCTATGACGCTTTCACTGTCTGTACAGAGGTAGTTAAATCTTCAAGTCATCTTCTTTAACAGCTCTGCAGAGTCCTGCCCAGCCCAGTGCACTGTGTCTTATTCCAAGCACACAGAGAAGGCTGCAGGTCATGTAAGATGTAAAGCACATAGCCTAAAGCTTTTTACAACTACAGCTTTTCAAGTATTGTTTCCACATTATATACATAAAAGTGCTACATGTGGCATTTTTGAACAGTAATATATCACAGTGATACCTTGGTATTGTTACATTAAAACAATGAGACCATGAACTTTAGTTTTGTCTCTTTCTCAAACCTCCTTGCTTCCTGCCACAAAGAGGATGTTGCTACCCAACATCTACCCTGGGTCAGTTATAGCTGTTATTACAGCAAAACAGACTTGCTGAACAGATAGTATGTAGTGCCAAGTAATGTCTAAGAACCTAATTGGGTAGGTCTAAAAACATAATTTTGTCACAGCAGCTGGTTCTTTAAACAAAAAGTAATTCAGTCATGTCATGACCCTTTCCTATCTGGTGTCACTCTGTGAGATTTAGTGGTGTTTCCCTTTCACCCTTATGTAGCAAAAATCTGTGAAAAATGGAAAATGAAATTTAAGATTCACTGGATACAAAAATATGAATTTCTATATTAGTGTATATTAGATATTTGTAACACACCAATGCTAGTACAGCAGAAGTCACATTCCTCCAACATCATGGACACTAAAAGCTAAAGGTAACACATTAACAAGCAGACTAGTGCAGCACTAGGTAAATGACAAACCTACAGATAAAACACCAACACTGTAAAAAAGAAAAGAAAAAGAACTACACCTACATCTACAGAGGAAAATCATTAAACTTTAAAGAGTGCAAGTACAAGAGATTAAAGAGCATATGATGTGATGAATTTCCCAGCAAACCCGCTGTAGTTAAGTTTCTAACAGACATTTGTTAACAGCTTATTTTACTGGGGCACATAAAAGCTTCAACACTCACAAAGGGGACGTTTAATGGTTTATTTTATCTTGCATAATGAAACTTGGAACTGTTTTAACCACAGAACTTATTTCAAGCTTTTTACCATTCAAATTATAATCACTTGACAGCCACAGCTTAAAAATGCTGACTCATTTTCTGGTTTTAGGACTCAAAACTTTAAAACTCTTAACATCAATTTGTCAAAGCCTCTGAAGACATTTGCTCTGTGTATGCTGCTTCCCTCTTCTGTTATAGTGATGAGACAATTGTGTTATAAAGCAAACCAGCAAGTTCCTCACCAAATATTGGAGTGCAGCTTTGTTTACTCTGGTAACACTAAACTCCCTAAAATTAATGTGGTAATGATTTATTGATGGGAAGATGCTACACGTAGCACCTTTAGCATACATTCCCCTATGTAAGCCTCAAGTTAATAATTTATCAAAGCCCTTGTGTTCAGTGTTGGACTTTAACAGATGAGCTAGTTGCTGTCCTGTTTTATTTGGAGTGTCACTGGTGTGTTCATTACAGTTGAAATGGATGAATTTTGTAACACCATGTCCTCCTCAGTGAAAAATTGGAGATACAGTTTGGCAGCTGTGCTTACAATACCATCATATCATGATTAATGGTTCTCACAGCTCCACAGTTGTCATTTCCCACCTCAACTATATTTGTAACCCACTAATGACCTTTATTGTTCATTATTTATTCGGCCGAAAATGCTCAGGGAATGAAACAGTTGTAAACACCTTGGTCATTGTTAGTCAAAGTGTGACAGTTTGATTATGTTTCACCAGCCTAATTCTAGTGGGGTGCAGTGAAAGTCCTCTGAGTTTATATTTAAATATGTACTGTGTTTCATCTTGTTATTTTTAGGGCATGTGTGAGCAAACTGTTGTGTATTAACCCGAAATTAAATGTCTTTTAAAATCAAGTATGAACTCAATTTTGTTCTCCACTCCTTGTCTTTTACAGAATCACTAGACGAGTTGACCTCTATGGTTGTCAAGCTGTTTGGAGCTGTAGAGAACAAGAGTGTGCCTATCCCAGAATTCCCTGAGCATCCTTTTCAGGAGGAACATCTCAGAGTAAGCCGCTGTGTTTTTGCCCTAAAACTTCCTCACATGTTTGCACTGGTTTTGAAACAGCCCATAGCCAGCATTTACAAGGGGTAAATTCAATTCAATTCAATTTATTTAGCAGACTCAAGTCCATAAATACACACATAAAACAGGACAGATTGTATGGAAAAACCTTCTGCATTTATCACACTGGGTTTATAAGATATGGTCACTGTATTAGAAATGAATCAAGAATTAAACAAATGTTTTCAAACAGAAATAGGTCAAGCTTGACCACTTGATTCTTTGTAGCTGTCAAAATTAATTGATCAGTGTGTTACTTTGTTAGCACAGTTTATTAGGTCATGATAAATGGCTATAGCTACTACAATACATTTTCAGCTGTAAGCAAATGTTTTTGGCTCACCTGGTGTTATGCCACAAATACATTCCTGCATTGATATCACTTGTCAAATTCCATTTTCTTTATTGCCCTGTTGCTTAGTTAGTAAGTGAGTTTTTATTTGCTTTGTTTTCTGCCACAGCAATTCTACAAAGTGGTGCCTATTAAAGACATCAGAAACCTGTATGTGACCTTCCCGATCCCGGACCTACAGAAGTACTACAAGTCCAATCCAGGACACTATCTGGGCCATCTGATTGGTCACGAGGGACCAGGAAGTTTGCTATCAGAGCTCAAATCTAAAGGTAGGACATAATCTGCCACTGCATAATATTAACAAACATGATAATTCTGTTTGGAGAATTTTGAGATTGGGATTTGATATGAAGTGCTATACATGGATGCAGCTAGTGTTTAGCTTGCTTGGTTCGATAATGATTTGATCTTCAGACATACAATGTGATTTGAAAGTCATCGTTTCTGCAAAACATCAAAATATTCTGTTAAAGAAGCAGTCTTCCTTGTATTAAAATTGAAGCATGTTGTTAGGTGTTGTGCATTCAGATATGAATATATCTTTAGTACATCTAGATATGCCTTCACCATGTTGTTTTTTAATGCTGTAAACTTGACTTTGCTGGAAATGAGGCACAATCCTCAGTAATTTTGGAGTCTGTAATTAAAGGTTGATGAAGATGTGAATAAATAACTTTGATTTTTAGGCTGGGTAAACACGCTGGTTGGAGGGCAAAAAGAGGGAGCCAGAGGATTCATGTTCTTCATCATCAATGTGGATTTGACTGAGGAGGGGCTCTGTAAGTAGTGCATGGTCCTCACTGGACCTGTTTGTCATTTCCTGGTGTCCTTTGCACGCGGTTGTACCTGTTCCCCGGTGTAGAGAATGATTTGTGCATATGCTTTGCTGTGGGTAAATGAAGTTTAAATCATGTGCATTGAGGTGTGATATGTGTGTCACTGCAGTACACGTAGAGGACATCATCTTCCACATGTTCCAGTACATCCAGAAACTGCGCACTGAGGGACCCCAGGAGTGGGTGTTTGAGGAGTGCAAGGTAATTAATGTCACGCATTAAGCGGCACCATTACAGATAAAGGACAAACTTGACCCTCATATATCTGCCATATATCTACCTACCAGCCACATTTAGCTGTCATTTAGCTTGTGGATGCTATTAATTTCCTATAAAGCCTACTTGTACAGAACTAATCTCTTGTAAGACATCATGATAGCATGCATGGGGTCTTAAATTAAGTGACATTCCCCTCCTTGTAATCAGGCTTTCTAACCTGTGCTGTATGTAGCTGCTGTTTGTGCTTGTGACTGATATGTGCCCTGTGCTCTCTCTTGGCAGGATTTAAACAAAGTGGCCTTTAGGTTCAAGGACAAAGAGCGACCCCGTGGCTACACTTCCAAAGTGGCCGGTTTACTACATGTAAGTCCCCTCTCTGACTGCAAAGGTTGTCTCCAGGGCGACGCACTGCGGCTCATTGTGTCTGTGTTTAGCCGCTGTCGTCATCAGCCTGCCTTAGTGCTGTTGGTGGCTCCTTGACTGACTGTATGAGAGGATGGAGACTTTGCAGAGGCACAGCCAAAATTAGGCTAGACATTTTGGACCACAGTCATTGTACTGTAGTAAAATCCTACAATCACTGCTGCTCTAATAACAAGTATTTCCTTGTATACATGGCTAATAAGATCACATACTGTATCTCTGTAGCTTTGCCAAATTTTGTTAAGAAAATATTTTTTTTCACCTTGAAGTAGCAAGTGGTGGGAAATCCCCACTACTCACACACTGCTAGATACAGATCCTTTTTATGTACAGCGCAGTGTAGCAAACATATCAGTTTTAGCCTCATTCTTTGTTAGTGCACAGGTTTCCTTCCACTTATTATACTATTATCAGTTTGAGACCCATGTAACTAAAAAAGTTTAATTGTACTTAGTGTTCCCACTCAACATTGTTTTAAACAACCCATGAAATGGCATTTTACTTCCTTGATTTTTTTTGTATTTCTTGTTATAACAGGATGTTGAGGCAGAGCCTAATGTGGGAATAGATCATTCAGAAGTGTAAAAAGGATGTGTTACAATGTAACACTTTCATTTAGCAGACACTTTTATCCAAAATGACGTAAATCTGAAAAATAATACAATACAGGAAAGGATTCAGCCAGGAGAAAACAACACAAGCAAGTTCAGGTCTGACAGGACATAGGTACCAACAGGCAGTGCATAGGGGCAGATTTTTTTTTCTCTCTTTTTAGTCCATCAGGTGCAGAGGTGTTCGCAAAAGAGCAGGGTCTTTAGCTTTTTCTTACTTTGATTTGCAAAGTCCCTTTCAGTCTTTGAGTTTGATAACTTGCTCCACCATGGGGAACTATAGAAGAGTCTAAGCGTCTTTCATTAGCAGAGTGTAGTGAGCAGGAGAGAGCATAGACCTGAATGAGTGAGTTCAAGTAGGCAGGAGCTGTTTTAGTTGGTGTTGTGTTAGAGAGCGTCAAAGTTTTGAATTATCACTTAGGGAGTTTTATTTGATGAGTTGAGGTTCAGGATTGTTCAAAACTTTGTCAAGGTTTTATTGCTTGAAATCATTTTACACCTACTGGCGCAGCATGGGGTTGCCATTAAGATATACCTTCGTGCAGGAAGTAAAAGTGATGGCAGCTCATTTCATGGGGCCTTTAAGAGTGTTTCCCAAAAGTGTCACAGTGAATACCACTACCCCAAAGCAATATGATGCTAATAGCTTTCTGCTCTGTCTGTTTCAGTATTATCCCCTTGAAGAGGTTCTGGCAGCAGAGTACCTTCTGGAAGACTTCAGGCCAGATCTGATAGAGATGGTGCTGGATAAGCTGAGACCAGAGCATGTCAGGTCAGTATGAAAATATCAGTCACCTGATCACCTGTAGAAACCCAGGGGCCATCCAGGTACAGGGTTCCCACACATCCTGGGAAACCTGGACATATTGGTTTGCAGGTTGTCATCATGTTTGTGCATTGTTTGCATGTTATGTTCATTTTTTCATGTAAACAACATATGCAACATAAAAACAACATATAATTAAGCCATCGATTTTGCTTGATTTTGAGCTTTCTCTGGCCGCTTGGTCTATTTAGAATCATTCTCATATTGCCAGGTGGTAGTAACAGCTAACATGTACACAAATGAGTGAATATGTCCTTGAAATATTCTGGGAAGAGTGAGAACCCTGAAGTACCTTCAGCCAGAGTCTCTATCTTAATAAGTTATATCTTGACAGGCTCACAAAACCACAAATTAGATGTTAAGATGTTGTCTGCTGACGATCTGACGGGCCACCATCTTTGGATGAGAATCTCTGAATGAGTATCTCACTGGCATGTTATTTCATGGTTAATTCCGGTCTGATCCCCACCCCCCACACCCCGCACATTCCCAGTTCATTTCTCATCTCCTGCCGGTGCTTTGACACAAAATACAATAATTGATTGTCTTAATTTTTTCAAGCAGGAAGAAAAGTAGCTCCTTGCCCTTGGTCTGATTATTATATATAGATCACTCTGTGTGTGTGTGTGTGTGTGTGTGTGTGTGTGTGTTTCCAACAACAAAGGAACACTTGCTTTGGAACCCTGCATTATTGTTGTAACTGGTATCTCTCTTTGGAGATAACACATCGACTTTTTTTTTTTTTCCTTGGCAGCTCTAACAAAGCGCTGCTGTGCTGTGATGCTTTGGATGAAACAGCTTTTCAATTTTCTGCCTTGAAAGAGAATATGAGTCAACGTTACAGATTCAATTTCCTCTCCAGCTTCAAAAGGCAGTTTTTTTTTTGGTTTTTTTTTACGTTAGGAGATGGCTGTGTGCGCTCAGGGGCAATGATACCAAGTTTTTCTCTCTTGATGAGAATTGTACACATCCTAATATGATTTCACATAGACTTTCATTCTTTAAGTGGTGTGTTGTATGTGTAGTTTGAAACAATGATAAAAGGTTAACATGGGATGAACTGCCTGTGCTTTTTGAAAATACCAGCCTATTCACTGCTTTTGCAGTCTTTGCCAGCACATGCAACATGTTGGCAGCTCTAAATGGCAGCCAGAGGAAATGGCTCAAATTATTTGGGCTGCAACACCCACAGATTATGTACCATGACATCCTTAAATTGCACACTTCTAAAACCAACATGTGGTGGTGAAGAGGTTCAGCCATTGTTGGTGAGTTCCCTGACATTGGGGACATTTTTCTCTTTCATTCTTACCTTTCATTTCGTCTCTTTCTGTGCACCTGAAAATTCCCTGCCAGTGACTAAACACAACACAAAATTGATTTGGAAATGTCTGACATATCAGCAAGTCTGTATGGAAAGTTCCTCTCTACTGCAGCTCCACTTTGTGATCTAGGCTGATAAGACGGCTGTAATTTTTTCCATAATAATCTTGATTAGTGGAGCGTCCTTTTGGATTAACCAGTAGAGGAAGTCCTTGTTTGCAGCTGCCTGGTTTCGAGTCCAGCCTGAGCCTGTTGCAGACATTTAACAAGTCTATGCCTTAATCCTTACTTTAGAAGATTGCTTGCCCGTCACTTCTCATGCTACAGTGGCTGTTTAACCATGGGGTTTTTGCTCGCACTGCTTTGAATTCATGATGGTGTTTCCTTACGTATTGATCTCATTCCAAGAGCTGTAAACACAAGTGAAGCAAGTTGGGTCATGTCATTAAAATGACAGAAAACAGTCATCACACTTATTGGTTATAAGCACCATTGATCTGTTTTTACATTGACCCAACTAAGTTTGATTGACTAGGGGTTGGAGGAACCTGCTTCTCTCAGTGGCACTCGGTGATTGAATGATGCTGTGCCTCCAGCATAACGTACCCTCTAAACACAGTGTATTGATCGAGGGCTCCAGCTTTGCCCTGGTATAGGACTTCTAAACATAGCTCACCAATTAGACGCTGGCAATGCATCGATGAATCTCCCGCATCCTACAAATAGAATACTAGCAGAAAGGCACTCAGGTCTGATATCTTAGGGATGGTGAGGGAAAACAGAACCCAGAAACAAACAGAAAATATCTAATCGGGTCTGTCAGACAGGTTTTTGTGTCCATGTAACTTGACCTGGTTCCCTCTGTCCTCCTCCCACAGAGTCGCAGTGGTGTCAAAGTCGTTTGAAGGGCAAACTGACAAGACGGAAGAGTGGTATGGCACACAGTACAAACAGGAGGCCATCTGTGATGAGGTCATCAAGGTGAGTCACTGCAGTCATGCTGCTCTCATCTTGTCACAGACAACAGTGGCAGTTTGTAACAAATTCACATCTTTTCCAAAATTACTTCATGCTCCGAATTATAGCACATGGATTGAGGGTAAAGTGATGAAGAACCATATAGCTGACTTTACAATTGTTATTATTATTTTATGTCACACCAAAATGATAAATGGTGCACGCGACATGATATTTTTATGTTGATAATGAGGGGAAAAAAAACATTTCTTGAAACTACCCTCTAAATACAAAATCGGGTGCATGCACGTTTGTACAGTTCATAGTAATACCAAAAGTAGGCTCACAGTGAAGTATTTTCTATTGAATGCTGTAATTACCTTAATTGATGACCTCATTAGCATACCTGGTGATTATCTCGGGACATTAGCCAGCTTAAGTGCCTCTTGAATTTCATGTCAGCAGATTTGTCTGTGTTTTTTTCATTTTTACACGTACAGATAAATCTGTTTTCCTCAGTTGTGTCTTTTACTGTAGAGCTCACAGCTTGTTGACTGAAGTGTTATGAGTCTGACACTGGTTTTTGGTTTGCCATTACTTGTAAGCTTTCACAGAACACCGCATGCTGAGTGTGTGCCTGTGTTTCAGAAATGGCAAAATGCAGACCTCAATGGCAAGTTCAAGTTACCTATGAAGAATGAGTTCATCCCTACCAACTTTGAGATCTACCCTCTGGAGAAAGACTCCTCACCCGTCCCCACTTTAATCAAGGCAAGTGTTTCTACTGACCTACTCCATTATCAAAGTATCGTCACTCCTCATTACCTAGCGGCAACGGACACTTTTGAACCCTTAACTGCACATCGTACGAGTCTCTGTTTATATGCTTTCATATGGTAATAAGGTATTGTTAACATTAAGACATTAAGAATTTAGCACTGTTGGTGCCATTATGTTGAGATCAGAGGAGGCAAGCTGTTTACTATGACTTACATGTTCTGTCATCTTGAGAAACGAGTACGGAGAAAAGCCACAGCACTTGATTGTTTTTTAGCTGTTACACACCCTGCAGAGTAAAGGTGTGATATGTAAGTACTGTTGTTCTATCCCACCCTACAGGACACTGCTATGAGTAAGGTGTGGTTCAAGCAGGATGACAAGTTCTTTCTGCCCAAGGCATGCCTGAACTTTGAGTTCTTCAGGTATGTACCTAATCTGAATCTTGTTACTCTGCTAGGTATGTCAAACACAAAGTAACATGGGGAATTCAACTAGCATTTTCACTAAGAGGCACCGGTGTGCTCAACCTCAAGTACTAAGGAGCACCAGTAACAATTTAGGCATACTTCAAAATACAAAAAGTGCACTTTGTTTTCATTCATTTTAATTTTTTAAAATTAAAAATAAGCATTCTGGATGTCAATATACATCTAGAGAGAGAGAGATAGAGAGAAAGATAGATACAGATATAGATATTATTTTCAGATGTGGAACATGTAAACTTACATAAACGCTAATTATTTACGTAAAACATTAAGTACTGTTACCTCTACTAATAATAGCACTAATGTTATCACTTGTTGAGATCACATCCATGCTTTTTGTCCACTAAATGTCACATTTCAGCAACTCAGTTATCATAGGAAAAAAAATGCCACTTTTGCGTCAAAACAAACTGGCCTGTAAGGTAGTGCTGTTTTTGGCAGCCAGGCGCAAACAAATTTACACATTTCTGACAGTTAATGTCAAATTACTGTCTGACACATGGTTACAAAAATCACGGAGCCATGTATTGCAGTCACACTGATTGCAGTGATCAGTGTTTAAATTTGCCTTCGGCTAGGCACCAAATGTCAGTGAAATTAACTCCCAAGATTCACCTGCGACACTGGCTCACAACATTTGATCACCTTGGTTATAATGCTGTCTGTTGCACTTCCTAATGAATTACAAATTTGAGCAGCACAAGTAAATAAGTGTATTTCTGTTTCATATACAGTACTTGTTCTTTACCCAACATAGTTTTGAAAATGGGCAAGGTGACATATTTTGAAGGATCATGTTGGTGGTAAATGGTGGTCAGTCAAGAGTCCATTTATACACTGATTCCCATTGTGCATAGTGTGGACCTGTGCATGGGTTCACACTTCCCCTGCATTGTGTCAAACATTGCATTGCACACACACGTTCACATTTTCATTCTCAATTTTTTGGCTTATTTAGTCAAAGCCCAAGACTGCTACCCCTGAATCTCTTGGCTATAATTAAATCTTCACCTTCGTCTTATCAGTAGCAGACAATATTGACTTGCTGATATCTGATTTTTATTGAAAGGCAACTATTGGTCTGATGTATCAGCCTAGTTCAAATGCGAAACTCTCCAGTTCAAGTATACTTAATGTAAATGATTTCATCCTAGAGCCAGCAATTATGTAGAGTAAGTACATACTTAGCACAATATAAGAATAAAATGGCCATGTGCATGGGGAAAAGTGACTCTATAAGACATATTGTTGATAGTAGGCTATACATACTTTTCTACATGTATACATTCATTCAGGGATGAGCTGCTTTGTTGAATCTTGCTCCTGTTTTAATGTTGCGAGATGACTCTGGGAGAAAGTTCTTCCTGTGTGTTGTTCCCCTATGCTTTGTGTGATTTCACCACTGCCATTTTCTCTACAGCCCGTTTGCGTATGTGGACCCCTTGCATTGTAACATGGCATATTTATACCTGGAGCTCCTCAAGGACTCCCTCAACGAGTATGCATATGCAGCCGAGCTAGCTGGCTTGAACTATGACCTCCAAAATACCATCTATGGGATGTATGTAAGTATTCAGATTTTCTCCCCATCGACCTCATGCCGCATCCCAACCTTAAGTCACTGCCCTCGATCATCCTCAACCTGGGCCATGGCGCCCCAGTTAGGTCTGGGTCAGATAGTATTTGCTTTGGATATTCCAATCAGTTTTTTTGGGTCCAATCTGAGTTGTTTGATATTTACAATCTGCTGATACCAAGCCAAGTTGAAGTACTGTAATGCACAGGCATCACTATGATTGATCTAAAATCAGAAAACCAAACCAAGTGAGGAAAGATGAGCTTAGTTTAACAATTGCTTTTTTGTATCGTTAGTAGTCTGTCCGAAAATTAAACATTTGAAACAGCTTTGTGGCCAACTTCTCTCAAGATACTTTCATTTTAAGTATTACACCTGTTGGACCGCTTTTTGTCTGCAATTTAAAATATGATAAAACTACTTATTGTCAGACATGATGATGCAACTCACCTCCTACACCATGCAGCTCACTGACATAAATGGTGGTGGATAACATCAACACTTATGGCAGTAATGGTTTATAATGGAGTAGATAAATGGAATAAATGGAGTAGATGATGATAGGTTGACTAATTAAACTGATTGAGGTTTGATCTGGTATCATGCAGGCGACACAATTATAAAATACTTTGATTGGACCTCATTCTGATCTTTAGTATCATTTAGTAATATTTGCAGACACTTTTCAGAGAACTTTGTAGCCAGCTGTCAGGGGATTACCTCATTGGATACTACAGTGAGAGAACAAAATGTTTAGGCAGCAATGGAAAAGTATATGAAAAGCTCATGTCGCATGCTTCTGTGATGGCGGTAATCCCACCGATCTGTCACTTGATGCACATTGAAACAGAATTAATGGCAAATACCTCTTGACCCAGACCTGGCTATTCTCGATTTAGCCTTTGTTCTGTCTGCATCTTCCTTTTCATTCATCCACCACCTTCCTGTTCTCCATGCTCAACAACCTCCTGGGACACCCTAATAACTTCTCAGGAGATGTTCATTTTCTCCCGCAATGAAGCAGATCAGATCACTGTCCCTCCAGTCCTTGAGACTTTATTGGGGTTAAACGTAGACCTCTAGTCATCGGGAGAGGCAGTCATTCCACAAAAAGATTGAAGGAAATGCAGGTTACAGTGGCTTTTCACGTGCGGTAGCATTAGTCCTCTGTAGGGTATAGTTTTCTGTCACTCTTTCCTAGACAGAAAGCTGGTCAGAAGGCTGCATATACATACTCTTCTAATCATTATCCTCATCCTTGCTCTGTCTTAAGATTTTTTTTTCCCCCACCCTCATAAACACCAAACATGTTTTGTTTTGTTTTTGTTCTTTCTCCCCCCCCATTAGTCGCTACCTATATGCTGATCCCCTGCACTGCAACATGACCTACCTGTTACTCAGGTTACTGAAGGATGATTTAAAAGAGTATACATATGCAGCCCGCCTGGCCGGGCTGGTCTATGGCGTAGCCTCAGGGATGAATGCCATTCTCGTAAGTACGCAGTCCGCTGCCTCCTGACCCGGTCTGGGAGCCGGTGGGGGCACCAGGGAGGGCCCAGCTTGAGGTTTTGAGAGTGTGCAGCTGGACTGATTTTCTGCCTGACGCTCTGTGTGATGGTGTGAAGTGTTGTGTGTCTTGTTTGTCCACCCAGGAGAGCCTTGTACTTGCTGCTGCGTGTCCAGCCCATACCAACTTAATTTGTCGCTTCACTTCAGTATAGCTGACTGCACTCCTGATGTATGCTAGTCTTTTACCACTATACATGTGGGTAAAAAGATTAACCTGAAATTATTAACTTTGAGTGTGTCAGGCTAGA
Source organism: Myripristis murdjan (assembly GCF_902150065.1). Classification (NCBI taxonomy): domain Eukaryota; kingdom Metazoa; phylum Chordata; class Actinopteri; order Holocentriformes; family Holocentridae; genus Myripristis; species Myripristis murdjan. The sequence goes on from NC_043994.1 coordinate 26,759,966, forward strand.
TTCATTGCATATCGACAGTGAACCCATTTTCTAGTTTTTATTGCCTTTAATTTTAAATTAAAACTCATTAACTTGAACATTTTCACATTCATTTAGATAGTTTAAAAAGAACGAGCTCATTTTTGACAATGTATTAAAAGCAGAAAAATTAAAACACTTTAATTAATTTAATGGGTTTTCATTTCAGCTCTTGAGGCAAAAAACTGGTGAATTTAAAAAATTTGATCAGACTTTTGATGTCCATGGTGCCTTGCCATCCCTCAAAGTACAGATGGGTGGCTGATTTCACAGATTCACTCCCAGAATCCATCCCGACTAAAACATTCAGTCAGTGAAAGTGCTGAGATCCTAAATGAGACGTAGAAATACTAGATGGCACAATTTGAGATTTTAGATTCATTTTTCATTCCTTTGGCTGCACTTTGAAGCTTCCATTGTTCAATGTCAGGCACATAGTAGATGAAAATGTGTCTCCATCTCAAGGCACAAGGAGTGACGCCAAATGATGCAGATCCTGTGACATATTTATAGTCACATTTCTGCTGACTAAAGAGTGCACAAAGCAAATTGGAAGTGGAACTGTATCCAGAAAGCGTGATAGGCATGACTGTGCCATATAGGGCTACTTGCTTAAGTTTTTTGCAGCTTTTTGCTTCCAAAATTATGAATACAGCATCTTTTTGTTTGTGAAAGCTCTGTGGGATGTAGTCTGGGAGTATGACTAAGAAAGAAAGCGCCTCTCACATTTAAAAATGCATCAGGAAAAAAAAAAAAAAAAACTTGAATCCCTAGAACACAGAAAAATCACATCACGGATCTTTGCAGCAAAGTGCCCCTCCCTCCTCTCTCTCTTCTTTCAGACACTGGTTTGCTGTGGTGGTGGTGGTAGTGGCTTGGCTCTGTATTATCTAACCATCTAACACTCCTTCTGCACCCATTCTTACATAACACATTAACCTGGGCACACTGTCCTGGTAGGATTTTCTGATGCACCGTCTCTCATGATTTGAAAATTTGTGACTGATCTGCCCTTAGAAAATGCTTCTTTACACATGATCTGTGTGGTTGTTCGATTGGCTGTTTGTAATTGACTTGAGTCAGCAGCGTTGGTGTGGCTGTCTGGGTGTTTGTCAAGGTTAATGGTGTTAGGGGAGATTACTGTTAATGGGTGTCACCACAGGGAGTAAGTGACAGGGAGAGTGAGGGATAGGGCGAGTGTGCGAGCGGTAGCCATGAAGCTGGAGGTTTTGCTGAATCATGAAGGGCTGCAAGGTTTGGTTGACATTGAAAAGAGGAGTCTTTAAATAACCTTGACTGTTCTTTTCCATTTTAAAATAATCATTTACGTCAAAAAAATCAAAAAGGATAATTGACTGCTTATCTGTGGTCTGTGCTGTGTCTTGCTGAGAAACTACAGTGAAATGTGTTTCCACGGCAGGAGATAATGAATTGATCCTCTCTATTTTAAGCCAGTCAGCTCACACACACTGATGATTTGATGATGGTTTTGAACCCTTTTCTATTGGCATGTCTGACTCCAAACACAATAATGTGACAAAAACAAGGGTGGGAGATAAAGGATTCTCCTGACATTTATAGACGAGAATAATGGCCATTTTCAGGACCGGCCGTCTCTCTCAGCACAGTGGATTGTCAGCACTCAGTGTGACAGGACATAGCATTTAGCTGACTAGAATGGATGGTTCTCACAGGATAGGTCAAAGGAAGAGTAAGCGTGCTGAAAATAACCATCGTTGTTTCCATTTTGCACAGGCAACCCTTTTGATATATCTCTAATTTTATTGGTCCATTGCGGTAATTGTTTTGTCTCTACATGCATCCCTCTTTTTGTCAGAGTTATGGCTCTAATGCAGTTTGCAGTGATATGTTTTGCATAATATAAAAAAGGTAAAATTATGACTACACCGTTAATATGTGATGTAGAGGGACGTTTGGCATAATCATACAGTTGTTTTGATATTAGTTAATGTTCTGTGGTAGTGGTGATCATTTTTCTTGCCGTGGTGCTTTAATGCAGAGGTAATGCTGTGCCCTGCAGGTTTAGAAATATAGGAAATAATTCTAGTAATTTCATTTGACATGGGGAGTTATCATGGAAAACTGTTCAGGTATTTTACCCAATTTTCCCTTGGGGATCAATAAAGTATTTCTGATTCTGATTTGTTGTAGAGTGCAAGGGATTTCCTGATAATCATACTGCCCTGCCACTGTAGGCATATATTATATATTGAAAGATGATTGAAAAAAGATCTTGGAATTCATATAGAATAAGAATCCTAATCAAACCACACCCACTTACCTTATCATTTAATTTTTCCAACCTTCCTCCCTCACTCTCCTCTGTGACCTGCCCTGTGTGCCACAGCTCTCAGTGAAGGGCTACAACGACAAGCAGCACATCCTGCTGAAGAAGATCATCGAGAAGATGGCCACCTTTGAGATCGATGAGAAGCGCTTTGACATCATCAAGGAAGCGGTAACGCCCATCTCTGATTGCCACTCCATCATTGACAAAACCTCGATTTATAGCACAGCTGTGTTTCCAAACCTGTAGACATTCAGAGCATTTTTACTCTGCCTAAAAAAGCAACAGCAGCCCCCTCCTTATATTTCCATGAGGACTGTAGTATACTAGGCTTTTTAGCTAGTGTTAGTGTTGAACTGACTCTGACCTCTCTCTCTTCAGTACATGAGGTCTTTAAACAACTTCAGAGCTGAGCAGCCGCACCAGCATGCCATGTACTACCTCCGTCTGCTAATGACCGAGGTTGCCTGGACCAAAGACGAGCTCAGAGAGGCTCTAGATGGTGAGATGCTGTTTTTTCTCTTGTTCTGTCTCTTGTCTGTCTCCCTCCTTTCTCTCCCCCCTTTCCCATCCTGTGCTTATTAGCCCCTTTTCTACTGTCGGCCAAACCTGCTGATTGAACCTAGTTCCAGGGTTTCCTTTGCCACTGTGCTGGTGTAAACTTGCACATACTCATCCTCCTCTGCTTGTTAGCACTGATCTAATGGAGCTTTTGTAAATGTGCAAACAAGAGGACAAGAGACCTGCCAAGAGTAGTTTTTGTTAGCCAAATCAATGAATATGCCCTCTCCATTTCCAGTGCTGTTTCATTTTATAAAATTCAGGGTGAGGAGTATTTTAATTGAAAACATCCTTTCCCACATTATGCAATGGATATTTTTTGTTTGAGTTTTCATTTTGTCTTTCAGTGGTCTCATGCCTGCTATGTGTTGCCACATGGGAACAATTTTGTGTTTCTACCGCCATTAGTTAATTGTCCAGGCACCAAACAAATGCAGTGTTTTCACAGGTCCTAAAATCCGATAACCTGAATTTTAAGTCTTAAAATGTCTTAAATTAGATTTTATAGGTCCTGAAAATTGATTGGATTATGAAGTTAAACTTACTTTTAGAAAGTTGCATTAACTTCCATCTCACCTTTAAATGTGTTCTGGGAAAGGAAAAAAAGATGTCGCAATGTGGTTTATGGGCTAATGTGGCGTCTTCTCTCAGAGAGCTCGGAAGAATGTAGCCTAGTTCTTGAGCGCGCACACACACACACACACACTTACGTATTACTCTTGCGTACACACAGTTCTGTGTATAGTCATGTTCACACTGAATGTGGATAAATATTTAATATACAGGTAATTCTGGGACTCTTATTTTCCTTCATATCCTTTTATACTATACTATACTTTGCTGCTAGACTTTGCTGTAATTTTTTGCTAGTATGGATGTGAAATAGGTCCTCAATTGCATTCAGATTGGAGACTTAAAGTCCTAAATTTAACTTGTTGAAACCTGCAGAGACCCTGAAATGAAGGGGAAAAGTTTGCACAAGTTTATACACTGTTGGTTTGTGTAGAGCAGCATAACAGGAAACTAATTAGGAGACTGTTTGATACAGAGCCATTCATTTGCTTTGATTTGATTGGCTCATGGTCAGTGGGAGTGAATGGTGGTCAGCAGGGACAAAGTTTGAAAACAGATAAAGACCAAACGCTGTATATAACTGAGCCATTTCAGCGTTATCATCTTATAAAGTTACCATCCAGTTCTGGTGGGTGAACCTATTGATTTATTCGCCAAAGACAAATTCACTGGCATTTGAAGTTTGGCGGATAGTTATTTTGGACCCCGATAGCAAGCTGTTTTGTACTGGGATCCAACAAATTTTGGCAGTAAGAATATTAGCTAATTTAGAACTTAGTTATTCTAAAAATTTAGTTAGCAAATATCACAGTAACTTTATAGTTGTTAAGATAGCAAGTAAGATGATGTAGCCGAGGGCCAATTTTTCCATGTTGAGAAACATTTCATTTTACAACCTGTGAATTACCAGGCGTTTACTAGGCATATGTTTAACAAAAAGTACGTACTGGGAAATTACGTGGAAGCTGGATTGTATGCACTAAATAACTAGTGACGTGAGCAGTCAGATATATTTTCAGTAAGCACTGGGAAGTAGTATTGGAAAGTGAATGATAATAAAAATAGATGATAATAAAATATTGTCATTGCAGGAAATGAGTTGGTAACAAAAAGTACGTACTAGGAAATTTGGAAATTGGATTGTAGAAAATATAAGCTGATAAAATATTCTTATTAGGAAACCTTATCACACAGTAAGTATGTGGAAATCTTTGGAAACTACATGAAAAGCACCAGATTGGTAATGTGTACTAGGTTATTATCCAGTACCTACATAAAATGTAGCTTTTGTATATGTGAGGAACATACCCCAATAAATTGGGTGGTAAATGAAAAGTAAATGAAAACCTGAAGTCATAGAAATTTCCCTGTAAATACCAACTACCTTGTTACCCAGTGCTCAAAATCTTACTTTCCATGATTGTGTTTGTAAAATGTCACTGTGCTCTGTCTTTACCTGGAACCTGTTTCTGATTATTATCAGCTATTCTGCCCTGTATTACCGGATAAATGATATTGGAGTGTTCTGTTATGACAGTATTTCAGTATCATCTGCTTTTCAAGGAGGTGTCAAAATCTTTATCAGGAATTAATACTCACAATTCAGCTTCCAGATAACTTCTTAGTAAATACTTTATGTTGCCAACTTATTTTCCAGTAAATACCTGGTATTAGTGAACTGTAAAATAAAACCTGGTCCAATGTTGAAACACAGTAAGAAAGTTTGCCCCTGTGTTCTATTTCCAGGCTGAAGTTTCAGGGTGTTTGGCGTACAGTTGGTAGAGGGCTTTTCTCGCTCTCCTGTCACCTTCCCTCTGCCCTCTCCTCCTCCTCTCCGCTCCTCTCCTCTCCGCTCCGCTCCGCTCCTCCACTTTCCTCCTCCACCTCCAGTCCTCATTTGAATGCTGAGGCTGTGCTCCAGCAGATGCCTCCCTAGCTGCAGTCTTCCCTCTCCGCAGTGCCTGTCTGGAACCTGAAGGGCAACTTGTTATGTTTTCACCATGGAGCTTACACTGACTATCCCCGGATTCACATGAGACTCAATTAACCTGTAGGGTCGAGGCCTGTGGCCCAGTAACAACTCCTCACCAGGGCCTCCAATTACCACGGACTGTTCCCTTATCGGTGTCCTTAGCCTCCTACTGGCCTGTCCCTGGGGTCTAGGAGACTCTTCTGTCTTTTGTTTCCCAGTTTTAGATGTGGTGTGGCTGTGGACAAAAATCATCTTGATAAATCATAGCCCCTGTGTGTGTGTGTGTGTGTGTGTGTGTGTGTGTGTGTGTGTGTGTGTGTGTGTGTGTGTGTGTGTGTGTGCGCATCCTTGTAGTAGATCATCCTTGAATCTGGGTCAGACGTTGCATGAATTCAGATTGGCCAACCTACACTGAGACAGACTTGGATGGCGCATGTGAGAGAGTGGATTAAGTGTGTGTTTTTACCAGGTTTGCATGAATATGTCTCTGTCACCACCATTTTCTGCTTCGTGACAGGAAAGTTACGTGACGGAAGCGCCCCCCCCACACAGTGACTGTGCCTTTTCTTTATTGATTCTGTCCTGCCTCGATAGTAGGCAGGGGAATTGCTTTGTAATTGATTGCTGTTGTCTGTAATCTGTATTCCAGATGTCACTCTCCCACGCCTCAAGGCCTTCATACCTCAGCTATTGTCACGGTTACATATTGAAGCCCTTCTCCATGGCAACATCACCAAGGAGGTTTGTTTGAAGTCACTACCTTGATTTTGCCAGCAGACTTGAATCTGAAATTTGTTAATGCTCAGCCATGAAAGATGTGCAAATTTACAATAGTGCAGATTTTAATTCATATCTACGCTGTAGGTTTAGGTAAAATGTGTGTGTGCCTGTGTCTTGGTGAATATATATATAGAACACCTTATATTCCCTTGCTGAGATTCCTCCTGCTGCCCTTAAATCAGTTTATCTGTCCTCCCCGTCACATACCTGAGGGTGACCGTTGAAAACCACTTCATAAGATTCTACGATCAAATCAGACTTTTTATGAGGTCCCAGTCGTCACAGCGCTGGGCTTACGTCTTGTACCGATGACAGCGTCACAGTCTGGTGGAAAGAGAATTGGATTCACTAGCAGGAGCAATGATCCATTTCATCATCACAGAGCCTCAGTGTGGCTCGGCCTGTAACACTAGAGCGAGCGCTGACCATGTCGGCTGCCAGAGAAGCCTTGTAATATAAGGCTGTGTGATAGATAAGATTCTGGTAGCCACACTTTGATGAGAAAGGTAGACATATGGACATGTCAGCAAAGAAGGGGAATTGAAGGAAAAATCCACCCTAAGACATTAACACTGCAGCGTCTTACCTTGCTTTTCAGAGTCTGTATTGTTTGGTGCGGTATTTTTATGATTCCTGTTAAGCCAAGTGTAGAGAATATTGACTACAGCTGTATATTGCCAGTGGAGTTAAAATGGAGTCTAACAGGAGTTTTAAAAAATGGCAATCTAGATATTATGATATTAGTAACTCAGAGTCAAAGATCAGAAATTGATCATAGAGGAGGCAAAGATACCAATCTGTCTAACAGGGTGCAGCTTTCCACTTTTCTTTATTGGCAACAGCAGCTATTGCTCTCTCTATCTCACCACATGTAAAAACTGGAGTGAAGTTTGGTTGATATTGGACCCATAGTGGATATTTGTTTTTCTTCCTTCAACAACTTGTCAAGCAAACAAGTGAAGTGCACCGGTGAATACATTTGAAATTACTGGACGTGCAAGAACAATTTGCAACCACTTTCAGTACTTAGGAAAATAGTTTTGTTTGAATTAGAATGAATTGACTCACATTCCAGTAGCTCATTTCACATATGAACTACAGGGTAGTTCACAAAACAGGGGTCTTGTGACTTCATCACAAAAATAACTCCTGAAATGAACTCAGCATCACAGATTGGTGATGCCTAACAACAGACTTTTTTGTTTTCATGGGTTGAGTTTTGCTTTAAATGCTGTTTTTTTTTTTTCTTTTCTTTCTTTTTTTTTTTTTTTTTCTAATTTTGTGTATTGAAATGCTGGATGTCATCTCTCTCTCTCTCTCTAGTCTGCTCTTGGCATGATGCAGATGGTGGAGGACACACTCATCGAGCATGCACACACTAAGCCTCTGCTTCCCAGCCAGCTGATTCGATACAGAGAGGTGCAAGTTCCCGACGGTAGGTTATGTCACCCCCACCTTCCCTCCCAATAAGCACCCTTAACATCCACCAGTCATACCCGTTTCCGTGGCAACACCACAGAAGGGTCCTTACCTAGCATGATTGTCCTCGTCATCATTGGCGCTGTCTTGCGTTTGTAATGACTCGAGTAAATTCAACATCCCTCATTTCCCTTGGGAACATAGCACTCATCCAGGGGAAATGGACGTCACCGGGCAAAATGTGCACACACTTTCCCTTAAGCACACACACACACACACACACACACACACACGCACGCAGACACAGCAAGCATCTGTGCTGCCCTCCTGATTACATTAGGAAACTCGAGAGATGTGGGGAGGAAAACCAGAGCTGTCTGGGGCCACCTGGAGACATCCTGTGTCTCATGGAGGGATTTTCCGGGCCTGGTTCCAGCCCGCCAGTCAGATGCAGAGCAGGAGTACAGGAGGAGGACTTCAGGGATGTAAACACGATATTGGCTTACTGAGTGACTGACTGACTGGCCAAGGAACACATCATAACTTCCGTGGCTTAACGTTTTTGGGCTGAAGGCTCACATAAATCTGTGAACATTCACACTTTCATCCTTTTTCTTTTTGTCTTTTCAAGAAAAATGTTGCGCAACAGGATTGGTAGCTGTCTCAACTCTGTGTGTTCAGTATTTAGTGCACTTTGAAGGTGAATCAGGGCTGCCTTGTATCAGTGATTCTCCAATAAAGTAAAATTACGCATTTACATTGGCGTCAATGGTATGAAAATAGAATATATAAATACTTGCTGTCTCCTACATGAGCACAGTTGTATCTATGCAGATAGATAGCAGCTAGCTGAAACAGAACAGGGCCCACACAAACTCTTTTCTCCTGATTGACTGAAAAAATTTAGAATAAGAATGTCTGGAAGATCTGTGGCCTCTGAAAAAAGCACCCACTATTTACCTCAGTAACTGCTGGACAAAGCGGTCAGTTGTAATCTGTAATTAGGTACAGCTTCCTCTATTGGGGTGAACAGACTCTGGACCTGCTGAACCATGGGACACAATACAGGAAATGAATCGGAGTTGAGCAGATGACAGAAAGTGTGCAAAGACAGCTAACTGGGATGTGCGCAAGATGCCTCTTTCATAGTTGGTCAGCCATTGGGTGTTCATAGAAAATAACTGGTTACCCACTGCTGTGCACCAACATTCACACACTGTATATTTAAATATATGTATTTAACAGGGTAAAGAAAAGTAATAGAATGATTTTTTTGTGACAGAAACAACAAATGGTTCAACTGGTTAATCTGATTTCCTGACCCAACCCAAGCCACTGAAGCACTGATGTGAGCTGTGGTGAAGTAAAATAAGTACTAGACACACGGAGTTGAAATTGCCATGTATTTTCTCGCACCACAAGCTAATCCAAGTGTTTTTCGACCCCAGAAGTTTTTGTAGTCTTTTTTCACATCTCTGAGAAGAACTTTTGACATGTTTAGGAGAATGGAAGCGGAGATGTTGAGGACTGTTGACATGACAGTCCCTCAGCGCCGAGCCGGAGTGCTCAGTCAGCATGTGCATAAAGGTATCTGCATTACCCAGCCTCAGCCGCTGCTTCCTCCATTCAAAGTCTGCTTGATCACAATGGACTCAAACAAACTGGAGCTGAGAGTCCAAAAGGAACCAGCCTTCACCATGCAGGCGTCCTCCTCCATATCCTGCTCAGAAGACAAGTGAAAGCACAGATGAAAAGCTTCAGTAGTCCAATTTGGACCCACTCTGCAAAAAAAAAAAAAAAAAAGCAATTCTGGCATTAAGTAGGCTGCCTCTGCATTTCTGGAGAGTGTCACCACCTGTCCTCTGTCTGAACTTCCCCACTGTGCTATATTAACAGTCATATATGCCTAAAGCGAAGTGCACATGCATAATTTCATATTTACACTTGAACCAGCTCATCAGTTTTGCAGGCATCACCTCTGCAGGTTACTTTACAGGGCATTGATTATTCATTGAGTGTTTTGTTGGAGGATTTTATTATGCATAGAGGGCTTTTTTTCTGTAAAATGGGTTATGTAGAAGTCTTTTCCAGATGGTAAATTGTTTTATAGCTTCTCTGAATTAATGGATCATTGGGGAATTTTACAAATAGGTCACTTAAAAGGAATCAATCTGAAACCATTCTTAGCTTGTTTTTCACACAATGATTGCATTAGGAGGCTGGCTATCGGTTCTTGTTAAGATTCAGCAGCTGCTTTTCCTCAGCAAGCCCATGACAGGTTTGCCAGAATTAACAACATAATTAGATTCGTTGAAACCAAGGCCCTGCTCAATAAATCATCTCCGCAGGTAACAAGGTAGAAGGCAGAATGAGACTTGTACTGATGGAAAGCTATGTTTAAGAGCTGATATACCTCAAATAATTGTAGCTTTTATGATATGAACTGAATGAAATCTGCTTTTATCTGTTTTTCTGCAGTGTTGATATTTTGTTGGTATACATGAAAGTCTGCATGCTACAAACCAAAGTAGCTGCTTAGTTTGCTGTCATTTTATCTCAAAATAGGTCAGTAGTCACTAGTTATTTCAGTTTCAAAATCCTCAGGAAAAACGCTCACTCTCATCCTCAGTTGATGTTCTAAAATAAAACCAAAATTAACTCAATGTTTTAAGTCAACACCAGGCCACTGAAAACAAGTTCACACATCTAAAAAAGGGGATGTATCAGATGTTTCTAGTGCAATATTGCCTTCAGTTTCAGGTTGACGTGCAAGTGGAGTTTTATGTCAGACCCTCATTATTTTTCTACATCACCCTCATCAGCTGATGGAATAGATGTGAAATTGCACGCTGAGCCCCATCAGTCATGCACGGAGAAGCGAATGTGTATATTATTAATAATTTTAAATACAGGAAAAGACTTAACTTGGATGCGTGTTGTTGCCTCTCAGGTGGGTGGTATGTTTACCAGCAGAGGAACGAGGTGCACAACAACTGTGGCATTGAGATCTACTACCAGACGGACATGCAGACCACCCACGACAACATGCTGCTGGAGCTGTTCTGTCAGATCATCTCCGAGCCCTGCTTCAACACTCTGCGTACCAAAGAACAGCTGGGTGAGCTCACAAGCAGCAGAGATAATGGCTAATACAATGTAGGCAACACTGTTCAAGAGAGTTGGAGTGCTCTACAGGTAGTAAAATAAAAGGAGATAAAAGCCAGCAACAGCCAACAATAACATAAGAGATTCTATGTGCTCCCATTTTGGATCTATGACATTGAGTTGCGGTACTTTAGAAATATGAGAAAAGGGGCTGTGGGAGTGGAAGCAGCTAAGGCGTGAAGAATTAAATTGAATAATTATATAACTTTTATTAATCAGACTCTGTTCGGTAATGAAAAGATGTGCTGAAATGATTTTCACAAGTGTTGCGTTTAATGACTTACAGCTATACAAGGGTGAAGTGTCTCACCCTGTCTGCTTTTTGATGACCACATTGCCATGGCAACAGTGAGGTGTTCAAAATGCCAGAGCTAAATCAATATAGTTACAAAAGAATGAAACGCACAAAAACAGATAATATAAAAGCCTTTCTTTAAGGAAAAAGTCTGTTTTAGAGTTGAGTTAAGAGGACAAGTTATGCTTATATATGATAGTGGAGTTCATATTTAAAAATAAACAGGTTTCTGTTAGCTTTGCCTTTTTAAAAAGAAAAAAAAATAGTAATTTGTCCTCGGAGCTCTTACCTGCTCTGTCCCTCTGCCCCAGGCTACATAGTGTTCAGTGGGCCCCGGCGGGCCAACGGGGTCCAGGGCCTGCGCTTCATCATCCAGTCTGAGAAGGCCCCCCACTACCTGGAGAGCCGCGTGGAGGCTTTCCTCCGCACCATGGAGAAGTCTGTGGAGGAGATGAGCGAGGAGGCCTTCCAGAAACACATCCAGGCCCTGGCCATCCGCCGCCTGGACAAGCCCAAGAAGCTGGCAGCCGAGTGCGCCAAGTACTGGGGGGAGATCATATCCCAGCAGTACAATTTCGACAGAGGTGAGGCCTCCCAACTGTTCGCTTAACCTTACTGGTAACCCGAAATCCCTTATTTATTAATCCAAATGCAGGGTATTTCAAAGTCCTCTCTGGAGCACCTAGTGTTATGAAGTACGTCAGCTGTAAATCCTTGAGATTTATCAATATTTTCAGCAGTGCTAAAGGAGAGCAGGTGGTTGCTCAGAGCCGTGCAAATTAGCATCGATTAAAGCCTGGAATAATCTTCAAGCACAGTGCACCTCTCTCTTCCCAGCACTCTCCGGAGTGCCATTATGGATTGTAATGGGCCTGATTCACTGGTAATCTGCCTGAAGCCCTGAGCGATGGCACAGTGAAAGGCTGCCAAGGGAGAGGGAATGATTACTGATACTAGCATTGTTAGTGGAGGAGACACAGGAGGCCGAGGGCAGCTAACACATTCAACGCCAAGGGCACAGGGAAAAAAAATGTAGCACAAATCATTTGTCAAGACTCACACACAGCTTGCACAAGAGCTGTCGGCAGGAGGGAGCTGCCCTCAAGGTAGACGATACAGTCAGCATAGGGAGTCGAGGCTAAAGTATGTCCTTGCTTTGTACTTCAGTCATCATTTTTTAATTTTTGTGCAAAAAAGGTTAAGGCTAGATTCTGTTTTTAAATAATGTAAGCTAAGATAAAATAAAAAGCCTTTATTGTAATGGCAAAACAGGAAATAAACTACTCATGACAAAAGCGTTGCAACTTCTTCACAAGAAAATAGTTATTCGGGTATTTATTTATTTATTCATGTATTTATTCATTTATTTATGCTATTTATGTTATTTATTTTATACTGCTCTTTCAAGTCCTTCTCTCTTGGATTTTGAACAAAACAGCAATGACGAGCCAGAGACTGATCATGTTATTTCCTAAAGCGCTTCTTGTTGTTTCGCAGATAACATTGAGGTGGCCTATCTGAAGACTTTGACAAAAGAAAACATAATGCAGTTCTACAGAGTGAGTAGTACAGCTCCTTCATGTTATATAATGACTCGTCATTTGAGCACACGAAACGGAGTCGGCCGGCACGGGGACACGACTCTGACCTTCACTGATCCTCTAGCTCGGTCTCACACCTGAAGTCAAGCCGTGATCTGTTTAGGGCATGACAAAACCTCCACTGATGTTTGGACTCGAACTACCGACAGCTGATACTTTGTGCCGATATCTATCTTGGAATATCAGCATATCTCTGAATTTTTAAATCTTGTCAGTGTAAGAAATCCTCTCAAACATTTAGACAAAAGGACACAAACTTTCCATTGAAACACAGGAAGATGATGATGATAGTGAAGAGGCTGCGTCAGAATTAGCTCAGTTTACAGATTTCTTATAGACAGCCAGTGTAATAGTGATTTTTAAGACGGGGCCAAAAATCAGCCTAATACATTAGCAATCAAACACACTGGCCCAACTCTATTTTTGTGTGTGTGTCAGTGGGCACACACACAGTTTTGTGTATGTATTGTCTGGGTTCAGTCTGCCTTGCTAGTTTTCATCTCCTGCTGCTATTCATAGCTGTGGAGGTGACACTGACACAGGACGCTCACAGCATATCAGCCGCCATAATGACAGGTTGCATCACAGCCAGCTTGACTGTTTCAAGGGGGGATAAATGGCCAAGGAGACAGAGCTAGTGAAAGAATTGGCATTATCTCGGCCCAGCAGAGACCATTACAGGCCCCATGCAGAATAAGCCTAATGCATTTCTAATGTCATATCTGCAGCAATCGCAGAAGAAGCCTTTCTCTGTTTTTTTCCCCCTGCTCCCTAGAATTCACTCTGAATGCAGATGAGAAAAATCTTCAGTATAATATAATCCTCCCTCCAGAGACTGTGACTGGGATGAAATGACCTCTGTATGGTTTCTACTGAGACAGAAAACCTGGAGAAATCACTGAATTTGAAAACCTTTTTTTTTTTGAGGCCCGGAAAAGTTGAGGCAAAGGGGAAAACACATTTCCAAAACCTTTTGCAAATGTGTTCATAATTTTCTAACCACTTGTTTAATTACAAAATCCTGATGAGTGGCTTTAGATTCATAGATTGAATTGCCTTTGAAGGAATAATAGCCCAAATTTACTAATAACTTGCACTCAAATTTTTAGATTTACTCAGCCAAAGCAACAACACAGGTTTTTGTCAAACTTTTCAACAGAAACTTTTGACAAATGTTGGCCATGGAAACGATCATTATCCTCAACAATGACGAGGATCCTGCCTCCTCTGTGCACTTCACCGACTGTCTGTGTTTCTGCAGGAACTTCTGGCTATTGACGCCCCTAAGAGACACAAGGTGTCGGTGCACGTCCTCTCTAGGGAAATGGATTCTTGTGAGTATCTGCTGTCAGATATTGGTTGTTAAGATTCATAAGAGGCTCACAGGTTCACAGTCACTCTGTGTCATATTTATCATTAAGTCTCCATCCTCTCTACCAGGTCCCGTTGTGGGAGAGTTCCCTGCCCAGAATGATGTCAACTTGGCCCCAGCCCCGTCCCTGCCACAGGTAATAAGGATGTTCTTTATTTAGGCCTGTCAGTTTGTTAAGCAGACTTTCTTTCCTGTACCTGATTGTGTGTGGAGATAAAATGGGAACTTCAATATGCAGAAATTACACAAACCATGTCAGTAAACTGCATCCAACTGGTTTATGACGCTTCATACCAAATAATACTAAAGAGATGAGAGAGACAGTTTGCATTTCGCTCTTAAGTTTAGATTGATCACTTCTGTGAAGTGTCCATACTTGACACCAGAATGTCACTTGGACATTCAGTGAATTTGCTGGGTCTCATTAAAGAGGATTGGGATTCTCTCCTCTTTTGCAGCCCCATTTTGTGATTTGGAGTGGGAAGATGGGCCCATTTTTAGACAAAATATCTCAGCTAGTGAAGCTTTTAAGTCAAACGTCCCCCAGACGGAAAGCATCCACTTCTGAAAAAAGCGCTGAGCCTGCCTTAAGGCAAAGCCTAACGCTATCTGAGTCGAGAAAAAAAATCAACTTTTAAGAAGAGGCAGGATTTCATGCTGACAGTTTACCTTAACAACAAACAGCCAGAGTGAAGCTGGAGGAGGCAGCAGGAGGAAATTGTGCAGTAGTTGTTGCTCTGATATGAGCACATCAGCTGTGTCACAGGAGCTCCTGATTTTGAGGGCTGGAACATAAGCAATAATAGTGCAGCTAGTCACTATGGAAACAAAATGCATGCAGTGTGACTAGGTTTTTTTCATCAGTGCCAAATGCAGTGCAGTTTAGACACTGTTTTTCTTCAGTAAAAACTAGTGCTGGCCCTCCACTCCCACTGGTGCATGTCAGGGGACTACAGTATTGGGAGTGTAGGGTGAACACATTTTGGCCTGACGGTGGCGCTACTGGAAAGGCCATGAGGTCACCAAAGTCAACAGGGTTCATCATCTGGGTGGCATGAACACACTTCCAAATTTCATGACAAAGCAGCCAATAGATTTTGAGATATTACATTTGATGTTTTTGGCCTAGGAGTGGCACTATATGAAAGGTAATAGAGTCATCAAAATCAAGAGGGATCTTCCTTTAGGGAGCAAGAATGCACTCACCAAATAACATGAAAAACTGACATTTTGGCCGCAGGGCAGTGATACAGAAGAGGTTATGATGTAGCAAATTCTGAGTGTTAATGCTCTGGGAAGTATAAGCACACTCAGCAAATTACTTGCCAGTACATCCCTGATATTTCTATATGTTGTGTGGAAGTCAGATATTTGGCCTGGTGGTGGCACTAGAGCATAGATTTTCAGCCTGGCCTATGGAACAAAATTCACTTCATTTTTTAAATTAAATTTTTTTGGGGAGATTTTTTTTTTTTTTTTTTGTAATTTCCATGTAATTTAACTTAAAATATATAATGGTTTGCCTTATGCCATGGTTTGTTTAGCAGGACAAATGAGTAGAAAATATACATTTTGAAAGGAAAGACATCAGTAATTGCTTGTTTTATCCAGTGGCCCCTGGCACCTTTTATTTTCCCAAACTGGTCCCAGGCCTGACCTCCCTGAGTATCCCCACACCAGAGTAAGTGTCATATGTGGGTCAGCAGAGTCAAGAGGAATCCTCCTTCAGGGAGAATGAATGTACTCATCAGATATGACATTTGGTTATATCACATGTGTGAAGTTGACATTTTGGCCTGAGGCTGGAGCTATAGAAAGATCATGAGGTCACCAGAATTGACAAGGTTCATCCCCAGAGGAGCATGAATGTGCTCACCAGGTGTCAGGACAGTTCGCCCAGCAGATTTTGGGTTTTGCTGCCTTGATCAACATGGCCGTCCTCTAACCCCACCTCCCACCTGCCAGCACAGCAAAAAGCAGAATAGTGTGGAGACCCTGTAGGTGGCACCGCTGCACTCTTGACTCCTCGGCTTGTGTTGTCTCTCCCCAGCCCACGTTGGTGCAGGACATGACCGAGTTCAAGAGGAGCCTGCCTCTCTTCCCCCTGGCCAAGCCTCACATCAACTTCATGGCTGCCAAACTGTGAGCGAGGCTGGCAGGACGACCCAGAGCAGCATGGGAGCGCCGGGGAGGGCAGCCGGGACCCTGCTTCGCCCCCCCACGCCACCTAAACACCCCTCCCTCCCCAATGACCCTGTCAGGAACACACTCATCTGACTGAGCCTGCATGAGCGTGTGTGTGTGTGTGTTAGTGTGTAAATGTGTGCGCGCGTGGCAGGCTGGAGCCACTAGTGGAGATGCTTGGAAACAAAACGCGTGTGTTTGAATCACCAACTTAGCCGTGGTTGTCGACATAGCCGTGATAACAGTAGAGGTCACACCAGACTCACCTCATGTTTAAGTCTCTGAAAGGAGATGCAACACACACACACACGCATTCACAATACTGTGTAGGCTGTTTTAGAGGAAGTAGTACTGACTGGCTGAAGTCTTTCAAAAGAAAACAAAAAACAAAGGGCCACGTCCCTGCAAACCAGTGCAAGTATACTTCAGATGCTCCACAATAGAAGTGTTTTTATTTGAATTATCCAGAGACATGCTGCTTTGAGAGTGAATTGTCAGTAAATCATGGTGAAAAGGAGGCTGTAGAGTTTTAAGGACAGTAGCTCCATGAAGGTCTTCTCTTTTCGTTTTGACACATGCTGGACTGATTGATCTTTACCATGTAACTCTTCTTCTTCGAGGCACCGTGGCACTTCCGGGAAAAAAAAAAAAAAAGTGTTATCACAAAAAGCACACTCAGACGAACAGAATATTTTATTCAAATTTGTGTACTTCTGAAGAATATCTGCCTTATAATTATCCTTTTAATCCTCACAGGTTTTGAAATGTTTTTGCTTGTAAACTGGTAAAATGTTGGGACCCTTTGAGGAGCTGTTTTAAATTGCTAATCGGCAAAGAAACCATGCCCATGAAAATTGTTCTATTTTTATTATTATTTTTTTTCCGAATGCATTTTACAGTCGTATATTATCCAGACGTCATCTCAGGGGTACCTCCATATTTTTTTTAACTTTTGATTATATGAGCGATTGGTCAAGAATAAACATTTCTTTTTTTATCCAGCGTCATTTACATTAATACTTTGTTCAGTCGCAAAGAGAGCAGTGTAATCCTTAAAATGGTTCTTTTCTTTCATCACTTAGTGAGACTGTCATTCCTTCACTGTCTGCATTTGAGACTTACTGTAGCTTGTGCCTTTCTAGGGGGGCTTTAGTTGGTTTGTTTCTGGCTGTCTAGTTTGTCAGAACCGGCTAGTGAGCTCTCACCAAGATGGACTGTGCTGTCCAAAGAGTCTGCCAAGCAGCCGGCTGCACTGAGCTGCTCTGGGGCCAGACCTGCAGCCAAGTGCTGGTGACTCTCATCCCCTGAACACGCTGGACCCTGGAGAATCAAATGATCCATGTGGCTCTCAGCAGCGTAGATGTCTGAAAGGCTTTTCTCTCCAAGAATCATGTTACACATTTCAGTTGTCTTACGAGGTTGAAGGAAAGCTCGAGACTTGCTGGATTTTATCCTGAATATATGCACTTCTTCTCTCACTAAGCAATAAAGTTGACGACGCTGAGCTGGGAACAGTGTGACTCCAAATTCAAGTGTTGCTCTGCACTGTTGAGTAGCATGCCACAGCAGCTGTATCCACACACTGTGCTCGCAGGCTCCAGCTTCCCTCCAGCCTAAAAACCGTGGAGAGGTTTGTGCCGTTCTGAGCGGTTGGCGATGCATGGATAGTCATGTCAGTGCCATGTCAGCATGGCCTGCTCTCTCAGGTGCTAACCAGCCTTGCCAAGTCAAACCACTGCTGGCTGGAGCTGCCAACCACTCTGTCAAAACAGCCAAAATCAGAGTTATGTGTTTTTTTTTTTTCTCCCCCTCTTTCTTTATCCTCCCTCATAGTTCCTCTCTCAGGCCTAGATCATTGTTCATTCATCTAATGCTGCATAGTGCTGAAGGAATAATTGTCATAAACTTATTGAAATAAGGATTACTGTTGTGTTAATGTAGTACCAAAAGCTTCTTCAATGTTTTCCAGCATTTTACTACGTCTAACAACCAGATCAAAACCACTGTAATGGATTTTAATTCAGTGTGATCCCACAAGGGGCCCATGCCTCTTCATCACTTGCTCCTGTGCTAAAAAGGCACGTTTCCCTTTGTGGTCAAAACCCAGACAACCAGCAGCATAGCTTTGATAGAAATTCACTCACAGGCAGTAGCTTGCCAGCGTCTGGGGGGAGGCGACCAACCTGTTTGCTCACTTTACATGCCAAGTATTCAAGAGACTAGAAGCATTACATATCAGGCTTGGATGGGCCGCGTCCCGTTTACCTAGTGAAGTAGACAACGTGAAGATGGGTTTACATTTAGATAATCACAGTAAACATTTTATTTCAGAGAATGTCTTCAGAACCATATAAGATTGTGATTGGCTGGCCGAGTTCACAGCCCAGTGATGCAAGAGTGCTGGTGTTTTTGAGTTGGTTCTTTTTATTGTCTCCTGTGTGTTTCTAATTAATAAATGACTCAATGGAAACTGTTTGGCGTCGTTCTGTGCAACATTATGATGCAAACTCTCATCCCCCCCCTTCCCGCAATCTCAACACATCCACTTCAAGGTTTGGAAAAATACATTTATTCACATAATTGACCATGAAACTATAAATTCAGAAGCAATGTCTGTACAACACAATTTACACAACTTAAATAGCTTTTTTGGCATAGTGGGGTCTTGTCAGTGAACGCATGGGAGAAGCTGTGCAGCAGAGCCACGTTTTGCAGATCATAGCACACCTGTAATGCAGGCACAGCTTATATGTGCAGGTTAAATAGTCAAGTGGTTAGCTATGGCATGCCTTTTCACAAGAAGTCACATACTGACTGTTGGTTTAGGATATTCTTACTGCAGTTTTGAAAGCAAAGACCAGCTAGAATTAGCTGGGGTTTTTTTTGTTTGTTTTGTGTTTTAGCTGAAATGCCTTAAAGGAAGCCTGTTTCCTCTTATTTTATTAAAAGTGCTCCTTAGCCTTAACAGTCGGGGTGCAGAAAGCAGGTTAAACTAATTCATGGTTCAGTTCCCTGGTAATTGCCACACAAACTTTTTTTTTGTTTTGTTTTGCCACCGAAAGCTTTCAGAATGGAAGTGAAAGAGGTATCACGGCATGCTCCAAACTCTTCAAAACTGTCCCCTTTTAGAAGAGCAAATAAAGTGCTATGTTATTTTGCGCAAGAAAGTGTCACGTTTGCATGGTAATTATCACAGAACCAAAGCATGCATTATAGTTTGACCTGGACTATACTTTACACTCAGGCAATGGAGCCATCTGATGATCACATGGGGAGAAAAAAAAAGGGAATTTTCTACTTTAAAAAAGAAAAAAAAAACTTAAAAAGGTAAATAAACAGTCTCGGCTTCTCGAGCAGCTGGCAAACGTTCAGTGCTTTCGGTAAAGGTTCACATGTCCCAGTGAAAAGTGGCTCCTCGGGCACCGTGTGAGTCACCTGAAGCCTCGGAAACCCCGTACAGTCCGCAATGGAAACGTCCCGGTCACCGCCGAGTTTTGAAAGTACCTCAAACCCATACCGTCCAGCCATCTGTCAGCTCCTCCAATCAAGGAGACGACTGACTCATCATGTGGAGGGGGGGGGGTTGTGTGACGGGGCAGTGAAGCTTTACCACACATCATGTGAGAACATTTTGACAAAGTGAGAGAAGAAGCTATAGACAACATGAACACTGCCAAGGCGTGTAAAAAATTAAAAAACAAAACAAAAAAAAATTTGGTAACCCCGAAATAAATGCTGGGTCTGGCACACACTTCTACTGTTAGCTGTGATTAGTCTGTTAGAGTCACGTTTGCACTGTACTAGGTAGGATATCAGTGAGAAATCGACTAACATTCAGAGTATATATTGATATAAGTCACAGGTTATGGGAGACGAGGGAGGATTATTGGCCTCATTGGAACAGAGTTTCAAAGCAGGTAAAACCGACATTTCTCTTTGCCTCTCAGCCCGCGCTTCATTTACTCTACGTAACCATCCATAACTATTAAACACATTTTTATTATTCATCACTAATACATTCCATACACAAAAAAAACAATATTTCTCATTCAATATAAACCCCTAACATTGGCAAAGGGGATTTTTTTTTTTTTCAAATCTGCAAAATAAACATTATAAAACAATCATTTATTATTATAAAACTTTCTAATTACACATGCCCCACTTTTTTTTTTTTTTTTAATCATCTTAAAATACAGTTACAATAAGTACTGGTTATGTGATTGTTTAAATATCTCCGCCCTCGCGACTACAACACTCACATAGTACAAGTCACATTCCTGGGAAAGCAGTATCTGTGTGTGAGTGTGTGTCAGTGTGTGTGTGTGTGTGTGTGTGTACGTGTGGGTATGTGCACTTGTACCTATGTGTACGTTCAAACAGTCTTTTCCGTCTTCACCTTAACGAAAGCGTCAAAAAGTTTAAAAACAACGTGTAGTGGCGATGGTGGGGATCCTAGCGTGAATGTCAGCAGCGGTGCGATGAATCACTCCACCAGGTGGAAACAGGAAGGAGGGGGGCGGGGCTAGTGGTGGTGGTGGTGGTGGGTGGGGGTGAGGGAGGCAGTTTGGGAGTGTGAGTAGGTAAATGGGTGACACTGATCTCAGTCTGGTTCACCGATGTTTCCTGCTCAGTCTGTCGCACAGTTCAACCCCCCTCCCCTCCCCTCCTCCTCCTCCTCCTCCTCTGCGGGAGGAGCGTGTGATTCGTCCGGCCGTCCTCCCTCCGGTCCGCAGACCCCCGTCCCGCTCAGGCCTCCTCCTGCTCGGGGAAGTTGAGGATCTTGCGGTGGGCTTGCCTCAGGTACTGCTGCTGTTTGAAGTACACCTTAAACGCCCCCTTGATGGCCACGAAGGCGATACCGCCCTGTAGGCAGAACACAGCGTGTGGAGGAGGCTTAATCATCAAAGCAGTTTCTCTCCAGTCAAGGCTTAAATGGGATTTTCTTTAATTTACATGCCAACTGTCGCGCTTCCAAAACCCAAAACCTACAGCGCTGGAGCATCGCCCTCACCGTGCGAAGCCGCGCAGACACACAGAAGGGAGCGTTTCGCTGTGGTTTCCTGCACAGCCACAGTCCTGTGTCATGTCTTTTTAGCTTTAAATTACAGATTTAAAGGAACAGTTCACCCGGAATACAATATTGAAATAAAATACAAATAAAATAAAAAGAAATTTCCAACATAGCCCTAGTGCAAGCATTTAGTGCAGATTGTTTGTGTGATTTGGTGCGTTCCCTCTCTCCTTCAACCAAATACAGTGGGACAGGATGGGTGTTTGTTTTTTTCAAAATGGTTAGAGCTCCACAAACAATGACACAACACAACTCAACATAATTCTTAATGATTTGGATTCTCAGAGTTTCGTTACAAATTTCCTGCCAAAGAACACCAGCAACCTGTATCAATCTGCCTCTAATTCGAACATGGCAGAGGTGGAGAGATACAGTTTGCAGGTATGTAGCAGGAAATAGTTCCTAATGAACCTCTTTGTCCCTGAGTTCTGTAGATTAGGATTAAGTGGATTGTGCTGGAAGGCCTCTGCATGGACAGACTGAATTAGAGCTAAGAGGGAAAACAGCTTTACGTATTTTGGGTGAACTGTTCCTTTAACGCTCCTCTTTGAGTTGAAAAAAAAAAAAAAAAATTCAGACCTTTTGGGGCCCATGAATATATATATATATTTTTTTAAACCAAACCGGATCACGACTGAAAAAGGCTTAAGCACACCTACACCAGGACAGGTGTGTTGGAGTTTCCTCTGATTTGAACCCAACTGGCTGACATCAAAAATGCATGAAGCTTTAAAAAAAAAAAAAACCTGTTTCTCATAGTGTGCCAAGTTCAGGTTTTTGAGATAGCGAGTTTTCACCAGAACCAAGTGTGTGTGTGTGTGTGTGTGTGTCACTCAGAGAGCTGCAGGGGAAGGGACAGAGTGTTCAGTGGTGGCTGGGCAGCTCAGATGACATGAGCCCTGCCACTCTGGTTACTTCACTTTCCACACACTGTCAGCTGAGTGGGCGTCTGGGGTTTGTCTTGTCATGCTGTGTGTGTGTGTGTGTGTGTGTGTGTGTGTGTGCTCATACCAACACTCATTTATTGGTTAGCATTACTGCCATGTTCACATCAAATAACACAAAAGCAAAAGAACGAGACGGCAGCTTGTTTGAAGCATTAATATTGTTGGAGTGTAAACAAAATCTGTTTCAGTGTAATGTCAACCACAGACAGACTGCAGAAGCTATAACTTGCTGTTGTGGAGCTGTTTTTTTTTTTTTTTAGTGTGCTTCTAACTAATAATTTATCTATCATCTTGGACAACTGACATCTAGATTTGCTGATGTCTTTTCCATCTATGCTGACACACTTCCACAATTCATAACACCAGCAGGAGGCCACATAAAATCCACTTATCCCTCCTGTTCAACTACCACAAGTCAACGTGAACAATTTCTCGCAGTCGACAGCTCCTATTTCTGGTAAACCTGACATGACGTGAACACAGCACCATGGGATTACATCTGGTGTTGCCGAAGCCTCCGATGCAAATCCCTGGATGTGTGCAGCCTTTGTGTTTGTACCCACCAGGATGGTCCTCTGCAGGTTGGAGTTGACACTGCTGAACATGAGCTTTCCCACGATGGTGGCGATGGTGGGAAAGACCAGAGCGCCGCACAGGATTCGCGTGGCCGACACGTGGTCTGCCAGGGGGCTGGCCTCCGCGGGGATCCGAGGGACCGGGCAGCCAATCCCTGCACAGAGATGAAAAGGGGGAAGGAGGGTGTCATTGCGAAAGTCTTAGCTATGAGATTTAAGGAAGTACAAAGTCACAATAAAAGGGCTTCCTAAATTCGATGTATTTCCTCGGCTTAAAACAGAGAGCCGTCTTTGAGAACTGTAAACCAATGGGTGATCAGTTGTGGAGAGATGGGAGGGGTCTGATGTACAATGAAGTGCGTCCCAAACTCTAACCCTGATGATTCAGTATGGCACCACTAATTATTCACTGTTTTCCAGGATGTGGACGTAATGGGATTTTGATGTAAAATAAAAAAGAAGGTGAATTCTTTGGTATTTATTGTTCAAAGTGTGAATATTCTGGCATGGCAAAATTAGCTAATAAGCCACAAGTCGTTTTTCATGTCACTGTGTTTTTATTCATTTCCGTGCAGACAGTGGGTGGTGGAGACCCAGGGGTGCAGCTAATGACAGGGGTGATGTCTAATGACATCCGGTGTTTGTGTCACTTTCTGTGTGTGTGTGTGTGTGTGTTTACATCCATAAACACCTATTCATCCATCACCAAATACCCTGCATTAACGTCATCGCTCATGTCAGCTGTCCTCATGAAGTTTTAATGCACAATGAGTCAAAAGAACGACCCGCACCCATTCAACACAACACCGGTCTGTGAGCTGCTAACACCCCATCCTGCTGTGTTTGTTGTGAAACTGGTTTGCGTCATCAGAAGCTCGGGGTAATTATGGTTAAGGCTCCATGTCTGCACCCATTTTGATCCCACTTCTCGTTCCACTATTGAGCTGCAACACTAAAAAAAAACAAAACAATCTTAAATGGATTCTGATATTATGATAAAAACAGTACTTGTTCATACTGAGCCTGTATTTATTTGTACTAGTGAACAGCTGCTTTGTTCTCCAGCATGGTGGTCGTATTCATGCTGCAGCAGTAAATACAGTCACGTTATAGACTTCCATCTGCTGCTCTCACCCAGAGAAACTTGCACTGGTAGGTAAAAATTCAAATTTCTAGATCGCTCGATTACATTAGAAGTGACAAACCGTAGCAGGAAGACAACAGATGTGCGCTGCAGCTTTGCTCACTGCCATGTAATGTGTGTCCTGACCTGGGAAGATGCTGTTGAGGATCTGCAGTTTGTTGGAGTATTTCCTCCACAGGCGCAGTACGTAGTCCTCCCAGCGGATCATCTTGCCCAGGATCAGCATGACAGGGATGGTGGGCAGGCCAATGAGCAGGAACAGAGGGTCAGCCCGCTCCATCACATCCAGGCCTTCCTTATGACCAACCACCTGGAACGCACAGGGAGCGGCAGAAACAGAACAAAAGATTAAAGGATTAAACTTCAATGTTTTTCCTGAACAAAAAAAATGGAGCAGATAAGAATCACGGCATAAAAAAAAACAAAAACTAAAAAATACTGCTTTATACAACTAGAAGATTGCACTCAATACTCTGCAGATCTCCACCAGGCGTATCTCCCCTTTTCTGAACTACTGGCTTCCCTATGTGCTGAGCAAAACTTGGGAGAGACTCAGCAGCCATTTGGATTGTCAAATGCTTTTCAATTACAAAATAAATAACTGTTTGATTCAAATATAATGCAGTGCAGTATAGAAATTACACTGTAAAAACTCCCAAAGCCTCTTGAGTTTAGCTTTTACTTGTTTTGACACGGTTGGAGTTTATTTAAAAAAATGATACCAGTGGTCAGGAACCTATGGCTCGTCGCTCATTTGGCTTCAGTCTGTCAGTGCACACACACCGGCTTGCCCCACCTCTCTCTGTCTCTGTCCCTGTGTTTGGCTGCTCTGTTCTGTTGACTTTCTTCGTCAGTGTGTTTTATAAACTTGCCCCCCCCCCCAAAAAAAAAAAAAACACACATCCTGAATTTTTTCCACCAGGGATCAGAGCAAATGTGGCCACAATAGGATACAAAGTTTTTTAGGCTGATAGGTCCAGCAGCATGCGAACAGAGAGAGGGAGAGAGCAGCGGTGGTCGAGCGAGCTTGACAGTGAATGAAGAGAGGGAACGGGAGTAGTGAGAACAAACTAGGGATTTAAAAAGAACACAACCACAAGAGGTTCCTCATCATGCAATTGTAACTGTGCACAAAAATATTAGGGTGATCGGCCCAGAATTTCAGAGTATTTTTCTGACATCAAAATAGAATCACCAAAGCATTTAGCTCTATACAAATATAATCACAAATCTCTGTATCTCAGCAATCTATGTGAACTTCTTAAAGAGGACCCAAAGGTAAAATTCTCCTGCCAAGAAATGTCATCAAAATTCTTTTGCACAGAGGCTGTGAGGAGAGGATTAGAGGAGCTGTGTTAAAAACATTTATCTACGTTGTGATGATTTATAATGAAAAGCTGAATTTTCATGAAAACACGTTTCACCTCCTTTTCATTAGATACTTCTCACTAAAGAACAGAAAAAAAACTGCTTCTCTGTACATAGTGATCCTGTCTGCAAGTTTCGTGAACAGGGTTCACCTATACCATTTTTTCAGTACAGAGTACAGATCCAGTTCATAACTGGCAGGCTTGATCATTAGTTTGAGCTCACTGAACAAAATACCTGACATCAAATTCTTCTTTTTCCCACCATTTATGAAATACAGGCTTCTGTGTGCCAAAAAAAGGAGAAAATCAAGACAGTCAGCTTTCATTTCTAAGACTTCTGACATATTACTCCGGGGTTTCATATCAAATATTAGTCTTGGATAAAAAAATCCAGTTGCTCTGTTTAGCCCAGTATCCCTAAAAGTGATAGAAAATATAAAGGAACACTGGTGAAACCTGCATGACGGTGACGGCCCCGTAGGTGACAGCAGTCCAGTAGATGGAGCCGACCATGATGCCAGCAGCAGCGAAGGGACCGGCCTTGGAGATCAGACGGTCAGCCAAGTCCAGCACATAAACCACAGGACCTGAGGGAGGACACAGCTGAGTGAAGAGCCACATCTGCATCCAGGTAGAAAATGCTGCAGGACTGATGTAAGCAGACATGCTGAGTGTGTTTTAAATCATTCTGTAACTCAAACAAATCAGAATGACGTATAAAAGTTCTAACTTTGGTGATTTTACATTTTGCCTCGGTGTCTCACTTCTACACTGTCCAAATGTTTCACCACCACAAATGTAAAAAACAACGTTTTGTGCATGAGAGTCAGTTTATCACCAGTGTGCAGATGCTGTTCTGGACCTCACTCTGACACACAATTGAAGCCAGGTGTGTGTCCAGCAGGGGTCATGAGATGCCTGCTCTGCTGCAGCTAAAACCACAGCAGGAAACAGCAGAGTATCCAAACTCACCAACTCTACCTCTCATCTTTCGAGGAGAGAGCAGTACCAGCCGCTAATTTAGGAAATCCTGTCTTTCCTTACAGTCTAACTCGACTGTAAGAACCTGGTTGGGTATGAAATTCACCACCCATATTGGCCTGCCCCCAAAGAACTTTTAACTTCCGCCAACAGTTTAATTACACTGACTTCATGGTGTTACAATAGGTGGAAAAATGGCTTGAGGGACAAGGAAGCTCACAATAAACACCTTTTCTTAAAGTGTGGTGAGAAATGCCCAACAATGCGGAAATGCTTAATATCAATTGGCTTCCTCCTTCCCACACCACAATACAGAGCATGCCAGGTATGGGGCTGTACTGGAAACCATTTGTTTGGGAGGGTGTTGAATGCATGTAAGGAGGAACTAGGCTCGACAGGTTGCATCAGCACTGGAAACAACCAGGTTAATTCCTTTGACGGGCAGAACAGTACACTCCCTTCACAGTAGGTAGAGCTCCCTTTTTGCCACTAAATTTTTGTTTCAGATGACGAGCATGGAATGAGGATTATTTGACATTGCCTCCCTGGCAGCCCTGTCTCGCCCCTGTCCTTCTTTACAGACACGCGGCATGACACAACAGGAGCAGGACCTAAAAAATGTGAGGAAATTCTCTGCTGCATCCTCCTCTCTGGCATTCCAGGGTGACTCTGGGGAAATCATGCAATATTTACGGGAAGGTAACCTGATTTCCTCACTCAGACAGGCCCATCCAGATCCTATTAATAACCGGCCCAGGAGTCAGAGGGAGGGGAGCAGGGTGGTGTACCAGAGGGACCAGGCAGAGGAGGCAACATCAGGCCTCTACGTGTTGCAGTGGAACAAACTCCATAACTGCAAGATGGGATCGACCCAGCAGAGCAGATCTGGGATTAATATAAGCCCTGACTAGACAAAAAGTAAATAACATTCATGAGAATTCAAATTGTCTGCAAAAATAAATATGACCTGACAGTATTAGAATGAATGTTTATGAATGTTTTGCTTGAGTTGTTAAATACCCTCTCTCTTGCATTTCAGTTTTCTATTCTACACTATTCCTTTTCACATAAATCAATGATAAAAAGTCTATTCAAAAATGTCTCAAACAGTTTCATGTATCTGAACCTTAGTTGTATTCTTCGATAGCTCTCTTCTAAAATGTTTTGGAAAATGTATCTGTTGCGAAAAGCGCTTTACTCTTTGTCACTTGTTTAAGAGGGCTGACATTTATCAATGAATAATTTTGAAACAGTCATACACTGACCCATGTCACGTTGAGAAACAAGGCCCCGGAGTGGCGTTGACAAAACAGCGCTGAGTCATTGGTCATTGTGAAAGCAGGACTTGGTTCAAGAACACTTTCACCTCGAGCCACCTCAGCACCAGATTGATAATTATATTATCCTATTCATTTTCCCCACAGACTCGTGTATGGCAGGTAAAAACAGACTGACCTTCGAGAATAAAGCTGCATTATTTCCCACTGTTAAAAGCTAAGGACATGAGCAGGAATGTTCTGCTTAAATTGGTTTCATGCTGCTGCCATTGGCTCTGGACACACAGATTTAATGCAAACAGCCAACCGCTTATTTTGCCATGAACCCAGCTGGGACACTCCGTTCTAGCAGCTATAACTTTTCAGTTTCAGCTGTAATGTGAAATGCTGCAGTTTGACTGAGTGCATTAGCCGACAAGTCAGGTGTAAAAAGAGCAGCAGCTTTCTGAAATTATTCTTAGACCCGCTGGTTATTTTAGGGTTTAGGTTCATGTGCTCAGTGCAGTTTGGACATAAGACAGGCTTTATTTAGTTGTTTGTATAGCCTGGCCACCATGAGGTACTTACCAATGAGTGCTCGCCACAAGCGGTATACAATCGAGCCAATGTTAGCAGCACACTCTCCGTCCCAACAACTGAAAGCATTTAGCTCTATAAAAGCCATGAGTTTGGAAGACGTTTCTCTACAGTATGTCAGGCAGGCCACGCTGGAGTTTCTTTCTCCTTAGAGGACAGCAGTGGCCCTGTCCACTTGTAGGGGAAAGGACACCAGGCCAGCAAGGAACATTTGGCACATTTCAGCTACTCGCAGCACGACGGAAAAAGTCTCACTTTCATTTCTTAAGTAGTTATGAACATACTGGCCCCTCCTGCCCCCGTGCCAGCCCCTTGATGCTTTCCAGAGCTCCGCTTTAGTACACCTGTGTTTGCCAACCGGATTGATCTTGCGACGCTTGAATGCATTAATCTGGCATATTTTGATGACAGTGTCGGAATCCCTTCCGCTTTCTCCCTGCCTAAGCATTACGCCATCACGGCCAGGAGGAACTGGGTTGCCCTTAATGGCCAGAGGCAGGACGGAGAGTTGAGCAATTCATTTTAGCCACTGGCAGCAGTTTCCATAATTAAGATAATTAAAAAGGAAGGGGGAGGAGGTTGAGGGACAGGAAAAGAAAAAGTGCCACTGCATCCCAATTCTTCGGTAGTGGGCATGCAGACTGGTACACTGTTCCAGCTGGCTTGTTTACTCCCTCTAGGCAGAGTGGCAGTAAAGGAGGAGCGGCAAGGACACACCGTCCTTCGAGTTATACTGCCAGCCAAATTAGCATGATCGGCTGGCTCTGGCTCTGCAGCAGGTGCTGGTGGGGGAAAAAGCCTGCGTAGCATATAGCCTCCCTGCTCTCTGTGGGCAACAGTGTGGCTAACCTCCCTCTCTTCTGTACTGCAAGTCACTGAACACAATCAAAATCCAGGTTAATAGAAATGGTGATCTGTGGCTCCAACTCATCCCCTATCTGATCCCGCAGCAGTCAGAGGGCCCACCCTGGGAGACAAACATGAGTAATGCCCGTCAAGCCTCTAGAAATGAGCTGGCCTCAGCAGCAACCCTCAGAAAATAACTACTACATCAGCTTCCCAACAGCGGCTCCTGTCTCTGCCTGTCCGCAGCTTCGCCTGTATTACCCAAATTGAAAGCTGTTGCCCCGGTGTTGTCACCAAGCTGTGAAATTGCTATGATTCTGGGAGCTAATTAAAGCTGCTGTAAATACCACAGGTTGTGAAGCCAGTGAGGTTATAGTTAGAGGAAAAACAAATATCTCTGCTTCAAAATTCAAAACTAAACTTGTCTTATAAAAACGAAGCAATTGGCTGCTTGTGTAATATGTAAACTGTTAACATTATGTTGCTCTATGTTGGTACGGCCATAACAGACAGCAGAGCAGTGAAATTACAAAGCGATGACTGCAGCAGTGATGCAGCAAAGCAGACAGTGGTATACTCCCCTGCTCACTTTGAAGTGCATGAATGCAGAACTAAACCCCAGCTTTCATCGAGGAAGAGTCACACCTCAACCGGCTCAGATAAAGTGGTGCAAGAACAGAGTGATTCTATCTTACATTAATTAGTTGTGGAAGAATACCTATTCTGAAATTGTTCATCTAGTGGAAAAACAAGATAAAATAGCTGAAGCCCTTATCTTAAAATAGTGACAGACAAAGCAAGTATGACTTGCATGTGCGTGATTTCTTAAAATTTAGTTTAGGCTACACGGGTGCCAGAAGGGTGGGGTTTGCTACAGGAGTGCCAGAGAGTTTAAACAATCTCAGTTAAGTATTTGAAAGTGAGTTTTGCCTTGTGTCTGTGAGTAACAACTTCCTTGACCCTATAAGAATTGCACTAATGCAAAAAATCCCACCCATCTGGTGCTCCGAGCTGGTTGAGGCAAACCAAAACTTGTTTACAAATGCTGTGTGACCCGTGTCTGACAGCATGCAGTGCCACAGATGCAACATTAGCAATTTAGCACTGTGACAATATTAGCATGCTGTGCTCTGCTGGAGAGGATCACGTCACAGACACATCCTGCTCTCTATAATCTAGAAATATTGCCATCGCTGAGCTGAGCTCGAGCAATGCACTGTGATCGTTATGTAAAAGTCACAGGGAGACACTGGGTGCTGGGCAGAGCGGAGGACAAGGTGGGGCGGGTCAACCACTGGCCAGACAGACAGCTGATGCAGGTGCCAGCATCACCGCTCTCTGATTGGTCGGCTGTTCAGAGCTATTTTTGGGAGCCTGGAATTTTACTGATTCATCAGCAGAGCAGCAGGCAGCCCCCGTCTACTCATCTCCTCTTTGCTCTGTCACTCTTTGATGAGCTGCTCCTTCGCCTCCTCCCGTGGCCCAATTTCATACCCTGCTCTCTTCTCCCAGACACATCCAGCATCACCGCGCAGCTCCCTCACCACCACTGTCTGACACTTATAATGGGATTAGGAAACAGACACTTTTCCCTTTGGATGAACAGCCCAGGTAAAACCCAACAGGCTCTACGCATACACATATTAATCTACCTCCTGTCCACAGCCATTTACATCGACTATATTTACATGGACTGAACAATCCAACTATTGGACTTTTCCTGGATCCATATTTTGATTAAGCGGCTTGCATATATCACTTATAGGGCTATTCCAATTCATGTTTACATGCTACAGAGAAGAGCTTGATTTAGCCAAGATGCCTCTAAGGTCTCAGTGCTAAGTCATATATTCGTATTTTCACAATTCAACCTGGTTCTTTTTCTACCGTTATCGCTGTTTTCCAGCAAATATTGTAGAAGTGCTTCAAGCCATTCTTTTTACAGCTATACAGCAGCTCATTTAACAAGAACATGCGTCGTCAAGGACTGTGACTGCTGTATGCTTTGAGACCAATTAAAGTGTATATGTAGCCAAAAAAAAAAACACTTTAATAATCCAACTAAAATCAGAACAGTTTACCTGTTTTAATCAATTTCTTGCTTACTCTGACTATGACTAGATTCGGCATAAGGAATTCAAAAAACACTGTTTAAATGTATATTTTTTATTCCTTACATTGCCTGAATTGGATTAATACCATTATATTTATGACAATTTCACATCAGTGGCAAGCGTCTTTGTGACAGTGGACATATAATACCACTTCAGGCACTTTTCGTAAATTTCAAATTCCACTGATGGTGGCTTAAAAAAAAAAAAAAAAAAAAAACGACCATGAAATCACTTGGTTACTTGCCCCAAAGGATGGTAGGGTAACAAATAAACTAACCGCAGCCTGAGCTTAAGCAGGATTTAGCTGATAGTTGGATAATTACCCCACCCAATCTCGCGGTTTCAGTAATTTCCTTTAGCTAGTCTGTCTACTCCCACAGAATTCAAACAGTGCAGGTATTGTTTAATGGTGCTGGAGAATCAAATCCAAACATTAAGATTATGACTTAATTCCCATGGAATCTCTTCTGTCTATGGACCAAAAGTGGAATTCATCCCATCCCCTCAGCTGCCTCTCCCAACCTCAATGCTTACCCAATTTTCCCTCTAACAGACAAATATCCATTTCCACAGTTTAGAGGGTGTAATGTTTTTCTGTGTCCTTGTCTCATTATCCATCACCCTTCCATCCTTTTCTGCAGACGTTCGGTAATTACAAGAGGATTGTTCCGAACCTCGCCAGACCTCAGTCTCATTTATAAATGCAAAACTGAGCTCTCTCTCTCTCTCCCTCTGAGACGGGAAGCCATCCTGGTGTGTAGCCTAATCCCAAACATCTCAGGCTGTTATATAAACTGAAGGGCCATCAAAGACTTTTTCACACAGCTAAATCAAAAGGTAACACAAGCCTCTGGTTGCTTGTTTAAAGGCTTTAATAAATGTGTGATGGTGGCGTGAGGCCTCTGAATGATTCTCTAAGGGTGCAGTCATTCAGCAGATCAGCCACAGAAAAGAGGAAGTTCCCTTTCCAAATAAACCGAGAGCTCGTCCATCAAGCAGCCTTATTACTGTTGGCCAAACCACCAGAGCATTCGAAGACATGACGAAGGCACACAAACTTTGGAGTGGGTGTCAGGAGCTGATGAGCTTGAAAATAAACATTTAACCTTGTGGGCCACAGATCTTCGTTGACTTGTTATGAGAAGGACCCGGCCAAGAATAGCTAACCACAAAGAAATCCAAATGATGTAGTGCACAGTAAGGAACCTCTGGTGCAATGTGTCTAAATTATGACTTCAAAAGCTGCCATGAGTAAGGAAGATGAGATTCAATATCACCATAATCTGTCACGAAAAACATTAGATCATACAAACTGGAAATGTTTATACGATACATGCTGTGTTTGCTCTACGTTGACTGCTTAACTTCAGCTGCTTCTCCTCCGCTCTGCTCATAGACTGTGTGTTGACAGTGCTACGTGCGTGTGCGTGTGCGTGTGTGTGTGTGTGTGTGGAGGGGCTAAGTCCCACCCTCGGTCAAACACAGAGAGCAGTAGTGGTGGAAATTCACGTTCATTTGGAGGATTCAGTTCATTTCAGCTGTGGTCTGCCACACAGAAACCCCAAGGAGCGCTCACTGTTTCTCCAAAACTTTAACCTTTAACAAGACACCAAAATGAATCCTCAATGACGCTTTTTGAGTATGCCCCCACACAGCAAATTTAAAAGATTTTCATAAAAATTATTGGAGTGACTGCATTCACAAACTGTAAATTTGGCCTGATAATGGCACTAGAGGAAAGGTCATGGTGTCACCAAAATCAATAGAGCTCCTCCTCTATGGGTCACAAAAAATGCACAGCTAATTTGAAAAGATTCAAATGAGCCATATATGAGTTTCATATTCACAGCCAGGATCTGTGACGGTACTCATAGCAAATCCATAATATCCCCGACCTGTCACTCAGAGAATTTAATTAAAACACAGAGACCAAGCATGCTAACAGTCCTGGTTCCAGCCCCCAAACTCATCTGAGTCAAAATTTACCACACAAATGTGCACAATATCATCACAGCAGAGGAAAGACTTGCACAGACACATTCATCTTAAAATAACCTACAAGCAGCCAAGCGCAAAAAACAGGTCCCAGAAGGAGACAAACACACAAGGTTATTTACCAAGGAGGTAGAGGCTGAGCTGACCCTTCTGCTTACAGCAGAAAGTGACTGACAGCACAGTCCCAGTCACTAAAAATACAAGTGAACCTGTTTTCCAGCAGGGCCAGACCTCCTATGGACACTGACAATGTCTTAGGGCAAGTCCTGTCTCAAACTGCACCTTTTCTCTCTTTGAGGTTACAGACAGGGACATGGGGGCCAACTGTGAATGGTCCAGTGGCTGATGGTACTCAATGACAACTGTGCACATTTAACCTGGAAAAGGCACAGGTTTTGACATTTTGACAAAAAAAAAAAAAAAAAAAATTTTCAAGAAAGAGATAAGGCTGACATTTGGCTGAGGTAGAATGTTTTTTGATCATTGCCAAACGCTTGTATGACAAAAGCCTGAGAAAAAACTATGTCACAGCCTTAGGGAGGGAGGGAGGGAGGTGGTTTGAGACTGAGACAAAGT
Organism: Myripristis murdjan; assembly: GCF_902150065.1. NCBI lineage: Eukaryota > Metazoa > Chordata > Actinopteri > Holocentriformes > Holocentridae > Myripristis > Myripristis murdjan. Next base: position 26,793,689 of record NC_043994.1, read on the forward strand.
GAAAAAGTGAGCACGTTCTGGCCAAATAAACAGGGCCTTGGATAGTGTGTGTTTACTGGCTGAGTCACTGCTGGTGTTTGGGAACAATTGGAGCCCCCATCACTCTGAAGTGTTGGGATAATTAAGGCAGGCAGTTCTCTAAACTGCTGTTAGTCAATCGGCCGGGAGCTTGGCCGCATAATAAACGGGCACCCTTCTGTTCCTCGTCAGCCTGAAAAGGAGTATTTACCCAGATCACCACAGAACTGACGCTGGCTCTCGAGTAAATAAACATGCACGCGGGCAAGACAAACTAAATAGCTCTTAGACCATTCGGTACAGTTACAGGCAGCAACTAGAAGAGCGCTCTCAAAGGACAACCTCAGCACCCCATTTACATGGAAAATTGCTTTCCAGCGATGCTTCAGTGAGGACAACTGCAGAACAACGACGGGTGTCATGACGTTTTGACTGTACATGGAAAATAATTCAGACTTACAGACATTTGGCAGCATGAAGCTGTCAAAACCTTACAGTTTCAATTTTTTTTTTTACTACTAACTGGCAAAACAGCAGTCATGCAATCAGACTAACAAAGCCTCACTTTCTTCATAGTTTAAACAGAAATTTAAGACTAAATGCATTACAGATGGATCCTGTTTGCATCTCCATACAAATTTCTCGCTCAGACGATGTGAACATAACTGATCTTAATTTTTCTAATTGCCTCTAACACATGTAATGAGTAGCCAAGAAAATGTGGATATTTATCCAAAGACGTTAGCTACATACAAGCTTGACACCTGCTGATGTGACTCAAAGACATCTTTTTTTCCATATCATTCCATGACTGTTCAAGGTTTTGCTCTGAAACTAAAGCCCCTTTACTGTTTATCAGTAATCAACCATTAGAGAATATGAAGCTTGATGCATTTGTAAGACCATGCCATTTCTCTTAAGTCTCCAACTCCAAGTTGCGTCATTTTTCTCCTCTCGTGTGGTGAAGCCTACCTAATTTGGGAAAGACGATGAGGTACTCTGCGTTGCACTGTGGGCAGGCCACACGTGCTGTGCTGTTGCCCCGCTGCTTCTCGTCCACCCAGCGCTGCAGGCAGGCCTGATGAACCCACTTGGTGGAGCCACGGCAGCGACACGGACGCACCCACTCTGCCGTGCGGTCATCCTCATCTGTGGCAAAGCACACCCAGCAGCTCCTACAACAAAACAAACATGAACACCCACAGAAGGGATGAATAATGAAACACACACAAACAACTCAGATCAGGAGATCTGAGATTTCTAAATGAGTCGTTGCTACATCTTTGGTATTTACTGTAGGGCTGGTCAATATGGACAAAATCACCGAATACCTCGATGATAATGATATTCTGATAATGTAGGGATGACTAGCGTTAAAATCCAGGGAAAGGCAACACCTCGCCATATCACAATATCATGATATCCAAAATCCCAGACGATATGTATTCTTACATCGCAATATCGATATAATATTGATGTCAAAGATGGAAGCATATTACTCAGTTCAATTGGGAACCAATGAATACAGATTAGTGATTATAATTTTAAGACATAAAATAATAAGAGTCTCACGTTTCTAAAGGCGATGCAAAGTGATAAATACCCTTTGCTCGGGAAAATGAAAATGTAAAAAAAAAAAGAGTTTCTCCTCAGTGGCACTAACAAGCTGCAGGGAGAGAGAGGCTAACTAAAGAAGCAGTTACCAAAAAATGCCTCCCACATACCGTGGCCTTAGATTCTCTGTAAAATGAAAAGTTTTATACAGCCAAAGCCGACAAATATCGGCAAAGTATTCATAATCATTCTGTAAAGGTCATTTGGGTTGGCATGGATGCGTGCCGGCAGCTGAAGTCGGATCTGGATAAAGCCGAAATCCCTCTACATCTAAGGGAAGATAAAATGCCTGTGACTGTGCTGTATAAAGCCATTGTGGGGTGGAAATGTGGTGGGTGTAGGAGGGGTGAAAGTGAGAGAGCAAGCAAGAGTAATGTAATCTTTCATGTCCCTTTTGAGGGAAAAGTGGGCAGTCAGCAAGCCATCTCTTTAAACATGAGTCAAAGGTTCCGGCTTAGATCAGGCTTATTTGGAGTTCTTATAGAGAAAAGTGTCGGTGAGGACATTTTTCAGCACTCAGGGAGTGATGATAGAGGTAGTGATCAAAGTCTCGCAAATAACTCTGGATTGGCCTAGATGGAACACACACACACACACAGAGAGCACCACTCAAGGCCAGTGACTGTGCGCGAAGCAGTGGAGATCAATACAAAAACCTTATAGGCAAACACGCTGTAATGCTGACTGCTTGTCAAGCATATCTGACAGCGCCACAGGAAACTGCTCCATGCAAACAGGCAGGCTCAAACAAACAGGCCCTTCATCCTGCCTTCTGGATAATAGGCTAAGAATTGCAAGGGGCTTTTATTTCAGATCTCTGAACAACAGTCCCTACATCTCATCAAAAACCTGGTTAAAGCTCCTGTGTGTAAAACATTTACCTCCATACAGAATTCTCATCCATCAGTCAGAGCATTCTGGTGGAGACTGGTTTCTTTTATGTTTTCTCTGTGTGTCTGGGGTAATGATTTGGCCCCAGACATGCAGGACTAACGGAGGCTTAACTAAAAAAAAAAAAAAAAAAAAAAGAGTTATACAGTAGGTCGACATGACAAAACAGAAAATACGGCGCATTTGGACGATGAAAAAGTGACAATTCAGGTGCAACAACACCCTGAATTAAATAACCTGAAGAGCAGCACTTCAATTTCCAACAGCAGTCTATGTCAATATAGTTGATAGCTATATGAATCACCAGTAATATTGAACATAAACGTATTTGTACAACATAATTATTTTTTTTCCCGCAAACAATACAGTATCATCCCATGGAAACCCTTTGTGGTGCCGGCTCCACTGTGCAGTTTGTTTTTTCTGCGCCATATCACCAACTGTCATTTACTCTCTCCCAAAACAAACAAACAAAAAAAACAAAACAAAACAAAAAGGATTCAAATACTGAGTTCGCTGTTGATTACCATGGCAACAATCGCACTTTCAAACATTTTGTGCAGCCCTACAATTATCAAAATAACTGATTAATGTTCTGTCTATTAACTCATCAATTAACTGATTGTCATATCTGCCACAGTAGGTGGTAGGGTGGATAAATTACCCAGCCACAGCTTTAGCAGCATTTGGCTCATATAACTTTTGTCTTTCAGTATCGCAGTTGCGTGTCAGCAAAAATGCAGTGTTATTTTTTGCCACACAGATTGGCGATCGCAATTAGACACACGTTGTAGTACAAACGCTGGCCGAGTGAGCATCACCGACCACAGAGAGTGAGAGAGCGCTGTTTTGTGACCACGAAGCAAATTAAAAAAAAAACCCAACAGGCAAAAGTCTGCTCCAGCTGAAACTAGAGTAGTTCAGTGTTATTTGTTACAGACAGATTAGCCACCATACTTAAAGCACAAGTGAGTGTCGCTATCTAAGACGTGAGAGGCGGCCATTTGATTCACTGAGCCGAATTTGGCTCTTGCTAAAAACATCCTGTGCAGCGGGAAAAATAACTGACCTCCTTACAACAACTATATTAAAGTTCCATAATTCAGGTTACATTTTGACAAATTCATGCTGCTTGCGTAGGTCTTCTCTCTGCAGTCTTTAGAAGAGGAAACGAGCGGCGAGTCTCTACGACAGCTCACATAAATTACTACCGCTGAGGGACTGGAGGGGTCGCCACCATCATCAAATTTCAAATTCTCCTGGGTGCAGCTTTAAAATACTTTGACCAACATATGACCAACATATGTGCAGGGATTCACCTTTCTTACTCTCTTAGATAACTTTCTCATTAAATATGGCTACTTAGTTTTCCCACAGTTTGACCTATGTGTGTCTGACATTGCCCTGAGAATTCGTTACACGGCTTCTCTAGGACAAATTCAGCCGGGCGTCCCTGTGATCAGACAAGTCATATTCCAGCAGACCACAGCGAGGCTATGCAGTGAAAGCTGAGCCAGGCTGGATGCAGACAGAGTGAAGCGACCGCGTTTCCCTGGTGTGTAACATCCAGACAGATGTTGTGCCTTGGACTGAAGCCAAGCCATATTTTAATAATCGCCCAACCCCTGACTCACTCAGAGTATGTCATAATGTGGCATTAATCAACTCACAAGCATCCCACACAGCCTCCTTCCTCTCCTCCTAGATGATTTGCTCTCACACGCTTTGAAGAACTCTGTGAGCAAAGGGCTCTGCCACTGAAAAAGTATATGAGGCAGCAAGAGGGACAAAATGAAAGGACTTTACAGAATGGATCCTTCAGTACATTTGCACTGAAAAAACATCCATCGTAACAAGTCATTTAGACTCACATTTATTCTTCAATTTGTTTTTCTTCAAACAAAGTAAGAAGTCTGCCAGCGGGAATATTCTTAACTAATGTGGTTATAAAAGCGTCAATGTGGACAGCCATTGCTGTCAAGATGACAGATTCACCACGAGACAAATTTAACTTGCAAATACTTACCAAAAAATGTCAATACATCGGCTCAGCCAGTTTACACATTTAAGACTAGATGAGACAGAACCGTTTCTCTATTAGTCTACCTCCAACATTTTTCTGTTGTTAATTGTTACTGGGGGTAAATAAAAAAAAAATGTTTTAATTTGTTTTCACAGAGCAACTCATTACATTCATCATTTGTCATCGTCATGACAAAAAGGGCTGTCAACAACTAATTCTGGTCCAATAAATCATTGACAAAATTAATTTGAAACAAGTGGGATCATCTCATCCTGCCGGCAGTTTTTTTTTTTTCTACTGGTTTTATGAAAAACAAGATTTTAACACTTTATATGAGATTAAAGGAACTGTTGAGATGAAGATTTTTGCAGTGAAGCCTGTCTACTGTGGCATCCACAAATTAATCATGCTGTCTTTGTGGACAACACACCTCTGCATCCTCTTCACACCTCCCCTCTGGTTTTTGGTTGCACGGGCAAGCTTCAGTAATGAATTAAAACAGCTCCACGTCCGTCAAACATCTGGAAGGTAATCTGATATCCAAGTTGCTTGACCTTCCAGCAGTACATCTCTGACTGTGACATTATATTATTGCTCTTCCATAATTAATCAGCAGCATGCCACTGGCTGGGTGGTTCACCACCACTGTGTCTCTCCGCATGTGGCTGAGCTCAGGAATCTGGACCAGTAACATTCCTGTTGAAAGCAGCTACATGCCAATAAAAATATTCATAGCTTTCGTGTGAATAATCATTAAAAGGAAGCAACTGTGCGTAACATCTTTGATTAACACACCTACAATATGACATGGGAATTATTTTGTATAAAGGGACGTCTTGACATTTTTAGTAAGTTATTTTTCTTGGCTTTTTATGGACATTTGGGGATGAACGCAGAAAACTTTTTACGCCAATGTGATAATTGTAGAGAGAATAAAAATACCCAACCAAAATCCAAAATGTCAAGATATTCCTTTAAGCCTCATTCACTTTCAATTATGCCTAGCACTAGCCTGTTGCTAGGAGATCCATGGGTTCAGGGACTGCTGCTGTCGACCCATTTCCAGCCTGGTTAGCCGTGTGTGTGACATTTACATTCTCATTTCCATAATTACACTGAACCTTGAACAGTTGGCATTTCAATGGATGAATGAAACAATGATTAATCTACACACCTCCCATAAACTCCTGGCACTCCAGGCATAAATTCAATGAGCAGACAGACAAGACCTCAGAGAAACATTTGTTTTCCTCCCATCATGTGATTATATACCTTTTGGATACCATTAACATTACATTTGTGCTTATAAATCTGGAAATGGATGAATAAAATAAATATAAAAATTCTGGCAGAGTAATAGAAAGCATACAACATCATTTTCATTTTCAGAGCACCTGACTAAGGATGATTCATGCCATTGCGGCTTTTGCAACATTAGCCAACACTTAACCATACATCAGTCCATTTCACCAATCAAAAGTTTGCTACAGGCTGCAAGGCGCCAAAACGAGCAGTACCTCTTATCAAAAACGTCTGGAGGACTAGCTGCCTGCTTTGGACCCAAAAAAAGAGCCCATCTTGTTCCCTTTCCTACCTTAACAACAGGTATGTGCAGAATGGAGAAACCTTGTTGCCTTTTTTGCTTTTACTGGGTATAAGTAAATGCTATTATACAACGACAGAAATATTACAGGATATCAACTGTGATGTTCACTACAGCCTAATAATAGCTGGACATGTTGCCATTCCAAAGAAAGCCCCTGCAAATCATTCATAAATACATCTGGACTCTAGAAAAGAGTCTAGCAGATTTGCTGACGCAAGAGTCATTTTGTAAAGGAAAAAAAAAAAAAAAAGTTGCACAACATCCACACACCAAATTACCCGCTACCTGCAACAATAAATAACTACCCTGCCTGTTTGTCTCATTTGCCCAGTGTTTTGGTGCTTGGTCCATCTGTCCCAGTCAAATTGTGCTCTGACTTCATCATCCGCAGCAGGATCAAGGAGGAGGACTCAGGGGTGAGACATGGCTGCAGCGAATCCCCATAATATGCCATGTATAATTCAACCTCCCTGCTCCCACAGCTGAATAATGGATGTCAAATCTCTGGCATTCTGTCATCGTCGTCCCGAGCTCTAGGTGTGCTCTGTTACTGGGGCTGCAGGGGAGTAGAGGGAGGCCTCTCTGTGAAAGGGCTCGGACGGCAGGCTTGGATTGTTTGCTCAGGTTGCTGCCTGCCTGCTATGGCTGATTTTCCAATACTCCTCTGGCGCTGAATAAAACATGACTTTGCAGGAGAGGAGCCTTGGGGTCGAGGCGCTCGGGTGACACGGCCAGCTGAAGGGCCAGGGGAGGCGTATGTGGTGAATCCGAGTCTGATGGAAACTTAAACCCTCCTTTCTCTCCTGCCTACCATCCCTCACACCACTCATTTTCTTCCACCCACATATTTTTATTGATGAAATATTACTTAAAATATTAAGGACTACATTTTGCCCTGATCTCCTCCTTTTTGCGTCAGTCAGCCACTTGAACCTGCACCTTTCATCAGGCTGCTTGAAACAGACAACATCTACTTCCATTACCAGGGCATAAGAATTTTATATCTGACGCAATAACCCTGAAAAATAATAGCAATGGTGCATCTGTGACTATTTCTTCTATGCCATTTACCAGAACATGTAACTTCAAAATCATATGGTAAGTTCAACAGGGTAACTGAGTAGAGCTGAGCAATTAATCAAAATATTATCACAATACTTCATTAAAAATGAAGTATTGTGGTACCACCTCGATGCCCATGCCTGCATACTGTGTACCCCAGATGCAAGAAAACATGTTTACCAAAGAACCCAGCAAAAAAAAATCTTAATAGTATTTTTCAGTGAAATTAACTGCAATTACCATATCGTTCAGCACTAACCACCAGTGCTCAATAATTCATGTGTTACAGTATGAACCCTAGTGCTGTGAGTGACCGCAGTGTAGGTTGAGGGGAACAATGGTCTATAGGTAAGTGAATCTGGGCTAAGGGGTAGCACAGAGACAGAAACCGAGGAAAGAAACAGGAGGATGAGATGCTGATTGGGACAGCGGACAGACAGATGTCTCCACAGGAGCGCAGCAGTGGAGAATAAAATGCAGCGCTCGTGTACATTCACTGGCTCCTGTTCCTGTAACCCAGCCCTGCCACATGACAGGTCCCAATAAAAACAGCACCGAAACACTATCCTCCACACGAAACCTTAATCTCCAGCTCGCCATCGCCTCGGCCCTGTTACACAGAACACTCAAAAAGATAAGCCTAAGCTGTATGTTACAAAATGATCTCCCGGACACGGAGTGTCCCTGCGCTCTCACACATGAAACTAAACCTCTGAATTCAAAACACACAACTGCGGTCGCTGTTTTTGACCCGGACAATTAATGTTTACAGCCGACTTAATCGCAGTAGATTTAACCAATCACAAACTCGATATGTTATCAGGTGATTCGACAATGTTCACACAACACTTATCTGATGAATCAGAACCGGTGTGTTCATGCATAATCACAGCTGACAAAAAAGAAGCCTAAACCTACAGAGGTCAACAAGCTGAAAGATGCGACACCTGCCCCATTTCCTTCTCACTGTTAAACAAAGACTAGAGCGTTTCCATGGAAATGCCTTAAAAGAACATGAAGTGTAATGATGGCTGCTTGCCTGAACGCTGCAGAAGCAAGGTGACCTGCCGTCTCAACCACTTATTTACATGTTAAACAGGCAAACTCAAGTGAGGCTTTGTTGTTTCCACAATGAGCTTTAATCCACAAAATGCAAACAGCCGCATTTGAAACTTCAAGGGCAAGTGAGCAGCAGCAGTATGCGCAATACTCTTTATGTAATAACTTATGCGATTCAAGCTCTGCCAGGATCAAAAGGATATGCAGCAACACACTGGCAAAGCACTGTAGATCCGTCCAATCAGGTGACACTCATATTGTGTTCAAGTTCAGCTGTGGACATACATTCTGACGAATTAAGAGGAAAAAACGAACACAGTATCATAAAGTATCATAAAGTCACACACACAGGTGGGGGCCGTGCAGCGCCGGGCTGTGAAGAAATAGAGGATGAAGTCTGTGATTGACACTGTGTACAAAGATGAGTGCGACAGCGTAGCTACTTTCTCATCGTCTCACAAGTCAGGCTCCCATTCTTTAAGAAGGGCCTAAGCTACTCCACAAAGGCTCCTTTCAGTCAGCTGCGGTCACGTGACTGTGGGAAAACTGGAGGTTCTTCGGCACAAAGGCAAGGCGCAGGAGCACCGGATCCTGGCCCACAAAGATCTTAAGGGAAGGTTAAGGCCTAGGGGGCTTCTCCATGTCCGAATGCCTCGACTCAATTACAAACAGGACTGGTCGGACTCAATTCAACATGCTACAGACTCCAAACAAACTATTGTTTACATGAGGGCGTTACTCACAGCAGCTGAGTCCAAGTCAGCTGACAGAGGAGCCTCCTATAGCTGCTACTTCCTGGTCACTACTGAGTAAACAAAGCACTTTAGGGACACTCACATTGCTGAGTTAAAACAAGTACTTATCACTTTGGATGCTGCTTTGCACATCACATTAACCACTACAGCACACTCACTGGTGTTATTTCAAGCTTGTTAACAAGGAATTTCTTGGGGGCCTGGTGTTAACAGTTGCTAGATGTCCATCAACACACACTCAGATAATGTCTCTGTAACAAAAATGGCAGACTGCTGACATTTCAGCATACAATTATTTATTCATGTATTTATTATTTGGTGTTGTCTCCGAATGCTTTTATAGAGTTGTTTAGGGCATACCGGACTCAATTTCCAGAGTCGACTCAGAGGTGGTCTTTCAGTACGAACTATCTATCCCTACTCCTTCCCTGTTTCCCTGCTCGGAGGGTGCACGGTATCCGCTTGGCTGCTTTTGCCAGCATTGGATAGCGGTCCTCATTTTTCTTCCGCCAGCTCAGCGGGCAGCGTCAGCTTTCGTTTGGTTCTGTAGTTATGTCTTGATTTCATGCACTGGCATGTGACATGTTTTCATGTTGATTATAAGATGAGTGGCTTCAGTACTGTCCTCGCCAATTCTCCAGTTAATTAATCCATCCAGGTAATGGCACATTTGCCAGTTACAAAATGATATAAAAAATTTTCCATCCCCTATTGCAATATATTCCCAATACATTTTCAAGAGAACATATCTTTTTTTATCGTCACATTACAATACCCAGTACCAATTAAAAAAAAAAAAAAAAAAAAAATCTCCACCTTCTGACTGGACTGGAGAGGTCTGACTGATGATTCCACTTGTCAACTTTTAGGGCGCACCCCTCAAATTGTTAAGGAGCCTGAGAACATCTGAAACACAGACATTTCCTTGATTACGGATTTACAGCCGTACAGTCACATATATACCTAAAGTGCTGTCACAAGCTGTGCTCTCAAAAAGGTCAGCGCACAGCAGATTCCACGTTCAGCAAATTTGAACTTTCAGCACGGAGCACCACGTACATCAGCACAGTGAGAAAAGAAAAAAAAAAAAAGGTCAACACAAGGGGTTGAGGTACGCACAAAACCTTTCTTACGCAACACTTAACGAGTTTGTGTGACTCCACGGCCTACAAGGCTCCGTGGTCCTGTGTAGTGTTCACACCTACACAGGGAAACAAGAATACGCAAGCAGAGTTGACCGTTTGGTCTTTGTTTCCATTTTGATTCCATTTTTGCCCCTTTTCCACCAGAAAAAACCTGGTGCTAGTTCGGAGCTGGTGCTAGAGCCGGTGCTTAACTGGTGCCAACGAAGAACCGGTTTGTTTTTCCACCGGTCAAGAGCAAAGTGGAGCCAAGTCAGAGCCACGTCATGACGTCTTCGGAAAACGTGATGACGGGTGCGCGAGACGCCCGCTCAGAATCACAATAACCATCATGATGAATGAATGAATGAATGATACTTTATTAATCCTTTGCAGGAAATTACATTGTCACGGCAGCTTCATCAGTTCAACACACATCAAACTGCATACTCATACTATACAGTGGCTGCAGCGTCTCTGTCTCTGTCCGCCCGTCCTGTCCTGAAGCCAGTGAAACTGATCAGTGAGTCGGGGATGATGTTCGTGAGCCGCGTCTCAGTCAAGCATAAAATGCCGCTTTCCCGATACAGTTTCTGGCCCCGGGTGGAGCAGGATCTGGATTTATTAGCGATGCAAATACTGCTTGTGTCTTTACAAGCCTACATTTCAATACAGAGGCGAAAAACACAATTATTGCCGGCTACCTGTCGGATTCGTGATCGGAACGAATGACCGCTATGTTTAGTTATAAAACGGGTGCTTCTCATCCTTAAATGTAATTTGCTGAGCCGCGTTCCATGCTGTTGTAAAATCAGTATAACCCGCGGCTTCTCGGGGATTATTGTTTATGTTTATAGCGTTCGCAGTTCCTGTTTTGTTTTGTAACCCTGCCCACCAATGACGCGGTGGGCCGCATCATCGGTTCTTTCTCTGGCTCCTGTTTAGCCCCTGCTCGGAGTCGGTGCTTGCCTAGCACCAGTTTGGAACCAGTTTGGCACCAGTTTGGCCCCAGCTCGGGCGGTGGAAAGCCAAAAAACTGGTGCTAAGTCAGGCACCGGCTCCGAACCAGCCCTGGTGGAAAAGGGGTATTTGATTGGCCCAGCCACACTACTGGCTAGACTGTGACTCTATTTGATCTTGTGGCATTTGGTGGGTCGGATCGCCTTAATCCACTAACAATGGTAGACAGTTCACAGAGTTAAAATGTATGTTTTTCCAACCACATCAATTCCACATACGCATAGAATTAATACAAATGGAATGAAATAGCCTGTTAAAAACTCCTGGCTACTAGCTAAACCACCCGGCTATTGTGGTATTATTAATAATACATGTAATATGTAAGGTGAGCTTTCACTGTTTGAACTTACTGCCACACAATGATGAAAATATTTGTGTAAACTTTATGTTATTTGGCAATGACAGGCTAGCAGCTAATCATTAGCTGCTGCTACCTTAGTGCTAGCGTTTGACTTGAAAGTCTATGAACTTCTGTGTCTATAACTGGATAGGAATATGCCTGTGCTGGGCCATGACCAACTCACAAACGCATGAGGTGATGATAGTGGTGTCAGCATGAATATCATGATATCTGCATACAATATGTTTGCATTTAACCTTGTCCAAAATAAATGTTCTTGTTAGGTTTATGCAACTTATTGCTTGTGTGAAATTTCATATTTGTCAATATAAGTGGTGAGTTCCTCCAGAATGAAGATGATCATCTTCCCCCGCCACGTCACACACCACATCGTGACCAAAATGCTAAATCATTTCAGCGGTACATCATTTCCCACCACAAACAAACACGCAGACATGTACACCACATATTTATTTAACTCCTTCTATAGAGACGGGCATAAAGGGTCAGAGATCTGAACAACAAAAGCAGACAAGAGGGGAGTAAAACAAGGAGGCTGTGCGAGAGCCAATAAAAAGGTCAGGCAGGATTGAAATGTGTCTCCCACCTCTATTTGTGAAACACTGCATTGCAGGGGGAGCTGGCTGCTTGTGGCAGGCCCAGATAAGAGCCTGTGGAGCCTTGTGTTTGTCACTGATAGGGGCTGGGTACACAACTGTCTAGAACCAGGGGGACATGACATACATCTTCCTGCTATCTGTTCTTCAAACACAGTCAGGGTTATTGCCTCTGCACTGAGACCTGCCACACGACTGCAGCAATCAGAGCTGAAGCACATTTCACAAAAATTACACACCCCTCTGTTCCTTTTGCTACTGTACCATGCGGTTGAGAAATGTCCACGTCCAAAGTTCAATATCGACAAAGTACTGCGTCACGAGCCTATTTCAGTATGCACTGCACATGCGATCAAATGCCAACGAGTATTTTGGGGCAAACAGCACACTACTGTGCTTGCACCTCATGTTGTTCTTGCACCTGTTAACCATCACACAAACAAGAGATGCAGAAAACACACCCACTTTGGGTTTTTCTGACCTCGGGAAGGAAATGCTGTACCCAAGCATCTATCAACACCCTTGTCTTTGTTAGGGGCTTCTGAATGATTATCAGCATGACACAAAATACAGTCAAATGACATTATTTTGCCGAAAAACCTATCAGCATTACATTTCATATCAACATATAATTCAAGCCTCTGAACTTATGCCAAATTTTGTGCTATCAATAACGTGTTTGCAAGATAACATGACCAATAATTAGTTACAGAAGAGAAAGTTATAGCAGGCTGTCAAGCAACATTTCAAATCAAACCCCTAAGTTACAGACCAGACGATGCCTTCACAGCTTGGCTTATCTAGCTTGAGTGTGACTCACCAAAGGGGGAAATCATTAAAAGTGATCAGCAAGGAATAGCAAAGTTAATGGAACCACAAGAGCTAGAGCCGACTGCGTCAGAGAGAGGACTAACACTTAAATGATGGAGGCAAAGCTTTGTTTTGGGAATACGGTGTGCACCCTGCTCCCCTGGCAGGTAGTCTCGCCAATTCATGCTGACTTCACCTACAGGCACGCAGGCCGACTCCTGTCTCAACTGCATGCGTTTTGTGCTAACAGTCTCTAAATCTTATCAGAATCTTGACGGCTACAACAGTTTGCTGCAATATATACAGAACAATAGTGAGAATGACAGTAAGACAGGAGTGGGCGGACATGACTGGTCCGTTGTGAAAGAAATGTTTGAGATATCTACATTCTAGATTTTAAATAAAGTCCTTGTTATCACATCTAATCTTATTTTCCCAGCCCGCACTGTCTGCGTGGCCAGGTCTTGCACACAAACTGATTTTTGCACTTCAGCTGTGTGTCCACTTTGCTGTACCAGGCATGTTTAACTCACTTGAGAACATAATGTGAAGGCAGTAAACTTAAAATACATCACCTGCCCTTTCAATCAAATGATTATACAATCATACTGAATTAACTGCAAGGACTGCAATCATTCATTCCCACAATATTTTGTAGAGTGAAAGACAGCCATGATTGCCTCTTAATAATACATATCCCAATAACAGAAATTAACTCATAAAATGCATTATGATTACACTTGCCCTTCCAGCTACAGCGCTGCATTTGATTAGAAAATCCACTGAACTCATTTTACAGCTGCATCATTAACATTCAGAATTGTAGTTGATATTCATTGTTAGTTTCCATCCATATACATGAGCTAATCCTTTCATTTAATATGTTGTAACATTAGCGGTAATTTAGGAGCATCTGCAAATAGAGCTAGAGCTAGTTTCAGTTTTATATATTGTCGGCTATTCTGAGGATTAAATTTTCAAATGATGCCCTCAAACAGCAGAATGGTAGCTGCTGTGATGCTTTGGCACTGTGAATGAATTCCACAGCGCTTGGTGAGGCTGTGTGAGGTAACAAAGACCTGCACACAAACCAAACAGAACACTGGAAACACTCAGGTGTTCACAGCAGGAACACCTGCACAGCAAACTCAAAGGCAGAATAATACATGTGAATTCAGCTTGTCACCTAGAGAGGCTGTCCACAGGAAGCTGTTGACTACCACACAGAGCAGAGAGGGGCAGCCTGTCAGGAGTGCAGCTGCTATTACACACACACAGCGCCCGCCAAACTGTGGAGGTGGCTTTGAGCAAGGTTCAGGACCTTAGACTGCTCCAGGTGACCTGCAAAGTCGATGACTGTGTTCTGACATCTCTGATGAAACATGTGCAGAGCAGGGATGTGTGTGTGTGTGTGTGTGTGTGTGTGTGTGTGTGTCTATGTATCTCAAGATTGTCCCCTTGTCAAGTCTGAGCTAGGGATACATTCAATATTTTTCTCTTAAAATTGACAAGGTTGTTTTTCTAGCAGTCCTAACTTGTGTGTGTAAATACACTATGCTAGCAGAGTGTGGACCTGTGCAGGTTATGGATGTGTTGCCAGCTTTGAAAATCACTGGCCTAACTTGAGCCAAGTTTAGATGTATGCAATATGCCACTGAGATTTGGCACTAACAAAATAATAGTGACTGGCCTAAGCGTGTTAAATATTACCTGCAATAATCTTGAGGAACTTATGACCAAAGCATTTATGATGAATATGTTGACTGTAGGTTTGTGTTTAGGCCATCTGCACAGGACAAGAAGTGGAGGGTGAATGTGAAAGAAGTGAAAGTGGGTAAAAAGCCATTAGTTCACAGAAATTATCACATGCACCTTCCTCGTTAACTCTTAATGAAAATGTGAGGGACTGGAATCTGCCTTGTGTCCAAAGAATCATAAACATGTACATTCAATTCAATCTGGACTCAGGTATTAGACCTGCCTTGCACGTTTAAATTCATATAACTTGCTCACTGATGGTCACCATCCGACATCCAAGCTATCCAAAGAATTTAACCACTCCACTCTCTTGCCTCTGCCTGCATGCTCTAAATGATTTCCTGCCTTTCTCACAACTGGTATGCCAACATGACCTCTGCTTGTCCATGCAACTCAAATATCTTATCATTTAACTGCAAAAACTTGCATAAGTTTTAGTTATACTGTGCAAAAAAAAATGTTTAAAGAGTACATATTTGGGGGGGGGGGGGGGGGGGGGGGGGGGAGCCTATTGTCCATTGGTTATCTTTAAGGTGAGCAAACGTAAGCTAAGGAAATAGCACTCAGTGGATTATGTAACACGATTATATTCACAGTCTAGTCTTTCTGTACCACAATTACTGCAAACAATAACCGTGACGAGTTAAGAATTGGTTTCTTGCTGAACAGATGTCAAGTCAATCTATTAGGGTTAACACTGGGACATTTATGGAACAAGCAGGGACCACCAAGACCCTTCGTTAATTTGTTTAATATAAATATACATGGGTTGCTACTATGCACATTGTATGTGGGAAAATAAGTTAATGGGAAAGTAATAATGAGAGCAAATTTACAAAAGTAATAACACAGGTACCATTTGTTTACAGTACTGTTAATGATAGCTTAAGTTTACCTCAAGCGGAGTTAACACTAAGAAAACAGTGGCTCGTTTGAGGTAATAATGTAGTTAAAAGCTAAATTAACTTATTGTCTGGTTCCTCTTTAAAAAAATTCAGCTGAGGTTTTGTTTTCTTTTTTCAATTTTTGTCAGCCGCAGTGATTTCTACCTCTATGCACATTTTATACACCCATGCACACGTTTTTTTCTGTTTTTTTTTCTTTTTTTTTTTTTTGCACATTGCTTTTTGCACACTGGGTTGTACTTAGGTTATTCTGTTGTACTCAGATCTTATTCTGTTGTACTTAGATCTTATTCTTTATTTCTAATTTTTTATTTACTTAATCTGTAATCTGTGGATACTGCTGAAAAAAATGTGAATTTCCTGTGGGATGAATAAAGTATCTATCTATCTATCTATCTATCTATCTATCTTTCCCCTCACTGCCACATTATGCTAGGCTACCGTGGCTAACTACCGTAGCTAGTTGGCCTTCAACTTCAACTCACCTGTCCAAATTCTGCTGCATTACCACTGCACCCTGTTCCGCCATGATCGTGGAGAAGCGAAAAACACTCGAAAGCTATTTTGTTAGTCGACCAGATTAAGTGCGTTACACATAAAACGTAAAAAAAAGAGAGAAAATATGGCACGCCTGCTAATTTGCTGCAGCTGAGGTTGGCCTTGAATCCCTAGCTGGCTAGAGAGGCCTTTGTGTTGACACGGAGCGTCAGCTGCAACCTAGCCAATTGTTTTACATCTATAAAACTATCTCTACGCGGTCATGGTCAGCTAAAATGTCATTAATCGATATCCGATACACAATTTCAAGTCAGAATCTCGTTTACATCGGTTAATACTGTATTTGTCACGAATATTATCGTATCGGCGTGACCGCTTGACTCCATTGACGGACTGTCTCTGAGGTAACGCAAAAATAGCATGGCCGTGCGTAACTGCGTCATCAAAACAAGGACGGTGGCTCAGGTGGAAGGGTCGCATGCGCCCGTGAATCATGGGAGATGTAGTTTGACAACGCTTTTCTCTCCCTCATGTGGCTAAGAATATCAAATTAATGTTGTGAACCCACTCCCGACAGATCTACCTGAGGGGAACTGAGGCTTTCTGGGAGGACAGCCATCATGAAGATGCACATATGGCTGCAGAACACCTCACACTGCGGTAAGATGTGCTCATCATACTGTCCTGTGGATCATTCCAGCTGCTCTCCATGCCTCTTCTTAAAATACAATACAAATTTAATTCATTATCATTTATTATGATGCACCATACTACCTGGATTTCCTGCGGAAGTGCTGCAAATCGGGCAATTACTACTAAATGAATGACTGACGAGACTTAATCTCTCTCTCTCTCTCTCTCTCTCTCTCTCTCTCTCTCTCTCTCTCTCTCTCTCTCTCTCTCTCTCTTTTTTTTTTTTTTTTTTTTTTTCCTGCCATAAATAAGCACCTCATATCCAGGTCAGTGTTGAGCAGTGGCGCAATTCCTATTAAAATAATTTAATAGCTTGTTTGCTGAGACTTCCTCTTTCTCTTGCTCTGTAGACTATCTTTGGATAAGTCAGGGTGGGTTTGTGAGTGTGTATGTGTATGTGTGTATGTGTGTGTGTGTGTGTGTGTGTGTGTGTGGGGGGGGGGGGGGGGGGGGGGGGGGGGGGGGGGGTCATGTCTGTCAGTCATGAATGCTTGTGTTTTGTGTGTTTGGAGGATTTGCCTAGCCGTGCATAGCCACAATACAGCCGACTTCCACACTGATGGCTCACTTTACTGCATTGTGGTCACAGAATATAGTTAGTAAGTGCACTATAGGGCTCGTTTAAGAAACTACAACTCCCTATAGCCTCTTCGGCATCATCCATGCGCCGCAGTCAATCAGCTGTTGAGGCAACTGCTGACTATCTCGGCACAAGGGTAGCTCGTTTGTCATATCTAAACCCAGACGAAGCAAACAGAAATAGCTTTATTTACAGAATCCCAAAAAGGTGAACGATAAAGGTAATTCAGACTTTCACGTCAGGCAGAGAAGCGACCACGGCGTGTGTGTGTCTGAGTGTGTGTGTGCATGCTGTTTTCTCGTTTGTGTGGAGGGGGGCACATATGGATTAAAGGGGGGGATTTCAAGCCAAGACAGCTTTATGAAATGTATCGGGTGTCTCGATCAGCGCGAATAACAACCTATTGAGTGATCGGCTTTTGGCAGTGCGTTTGGTAAAGGGGCGATTATGTGCCCTCTGCATTTATTTGGCTGCTTTGATGACCTTGGAAGCGCAGCGCTTGGAGGAGAAAACAAGGATTAACTGGTGGGGTGTGTGTGCAATGCAGGCTATTGCGACTGCCTTGGAAGTCCAACTTGTGCCATTGCCATCACGCTACAGTTGCAGCTATCATTTGGCATGTCATCGGGAGTGTTATTTTGAACGTCTGCAGGCTACATTGCATGGTATTTAAAGGCCTCGATCTAGGCTGCATGTTACCTCTGATCCAGCCAGGTTGCAAACAATTGGTTAATAATCAGGTGGAGAAAAACGCCTTATCTGTGTTATTATGTTTGAATCAAGCGTGTTTTAAGAGTTAATGGTTTACCAGCACTGTGCCTGCAGTCTACGACATAACCTGTCCAGATTACGCTTTCTCACTGTGGCTTTGCAAAAGTCAAGCCCAGTGTTTTCTATTTATATGTTTGAACATCACATTTGATTGTTGCCTAAGTAATGGAAAAAAAATAATATGCGTCGGTTGCAGGGTTTTCTCATCCAGGTCAATGCATACAACTACATTCGAGGGTACCCTGCTGATTGATCATTCACGAGGTTTTGCGTCTTTGAAATAAACTGTAAAGGTGGATTTTTTTTTTTTTTTTTGCATGAAAGGTAATGGCACTGGTCTTTGACGTAGATGACCACACAGGGTGGAGCTTTTCGTTGTATTGGAGCCTTGCAGTTGCTCAGAAGTTATACAGCTTGTAGGCTATGATATCACTGTATGCGGACCTAGAGGGGCACCATGATTGCGCTATAATAAACTCCTTAATGAAAAAGACACTTTATTCGCTCCTGCGGAGACCTATATTGTGTTGGTGGTACTCAATAGAGAGTTTATACGGACCGTGTCGTGCCGCACTTTATTTTTTTGTCGCCGGTGTCATGATAGTCTCATTGGATATCATGTCCAGTTTATAGTTACCTACTGAAATGACCACATGATTGCTGTAGTTCTGTTTTTATAGGGGTAGCCGGTTGGCTACACAAGCACAGATCTGCGCTATAGCCTAATAAAGTGACTCAAGTGCGTCACATTTTGCTGCGTAAAAACACACACAGGCGAAGTGCGCCTTTCGCTTGAAGTCGGTTTGGCTTTTTTTTGTAAAAAGCTCAGTGATCGTGTCTACCGAGGTGCGTGGGTCAAGGTAGAAGTGTCTTTTAACCTTGTTGAAGGACAGCTGTATTTATTGACGTATGTAAATTAATATAGGGGAGGTCCTTGGGCGAAAAAACAGACTGAGAATCAGTTTCACATTGCAGCTCCGGAGTTCCTGCGTGGAAGGAAAAACGAGACGTGGCGAAATCTGGTGAATATCTGCAGCCATACGCTTGGAGTATAATTTGTGGGGGATTTATGAATCACTCTGGTAGTCTAGGAATTGTGTGTTTTTCTTCCTCTTTTTTTCTTCTTATGTTCGGCTAAATGAGTGATCACGAATTCGCCTTGCAGTTGCCTGGTGCCTCCAACATCCTTGTTGAAGTTGTCCCCTTTCATCAACTACCCCAGCAGCCCGGCGAGCTTGGTCTGATATCCTAAATAACAATAATTAGCCTATAATAACTCCACGTCTCTGTTTCCCCCCCGTTGCAGCTCAGCAAACCATGCAGGATGATTTACTGATGGACAAAAACAAAGCCCAGCCTCACCATCAGCAAGATCCGACGCAAGTAGACCCTCCTCCCTCCACCCCGACCCCGTCATCGGAACCCCCTTCTTCTTCATCGGAGTCGGAGAGTCCGTCGACCGGGACCAACCAAGCGGCTTCAGCGCTGAGCAGCAGCAGCAGCAAAGACAAAGTGCCGATGGAGTCGCCGATCCTGCCCGGGTTGAGCTTCCACCACCAGCCGCAGGAGACCGGCGGCCCCCTTTCCTCCCCTTCCTCATCGTTTGGGAGCACTTGGTCCACTGGAACCACGAACGCCGTGGACGATAGCTTTTTCCAGGGAATACCTTCGGTGAACGGGACGATGCTTTTCCAGAACTTCCCCCACCACGTCAACCCCGTGTTTGGGGGCAATTTTTCGCCGCAGATCGGCCTGGCTCCCCAGTCCCAGCAGCAAGCCCAGCAGGCGCAGCAGGCGCAGCAGCCGCAGCCGCAGCAGCCCCAGCAGAGGAGATCCCCCGTCAGCCCCAGCCAAGGCCCCTTCCCCCAGAGAAACGCTTATCAGACCATCATGAATAACAGCAAAGGGTCGTCGTCCACTTCTTCTGCCTCGTCGTCCGCTTGGAATAACCACCAAAACGCCGCCTGGAGCACAGCCTCCAATCCCTGGAGCGGGCTGCAAGCAGGCAGGGACCCGCGGAGAGCTGTGGGCGTCGGGGTAGGGGTCGGCGTTGGGGTCGGTGTCGGGGTGCCGTCTCCTCTGAACCCCATCTCCCCCATGAAAAAGCCCTATACCAGCAACGTTATAGCACCCCCCAAATTCCCAAGAGCTGGTCCTCTCACCCCCAAGCCGTGGATGGAGGATAGCCCCTTCAGGACGGACAACAGCAACAACATACTGCCTTTCCAGGTAAACCTGAATAGTCTGCATTCTCAGTAGAAACCGCACACAGCCTGGACAGGCCTGGGCCTACCTTATGATACAGCTTGTGCTTATAAAATGCTATCCATTTTGACAAGAATGTCGATATAGGCGTGTGTGGCTTCTCGAAAAATGATGATAACAATCCTATAAAAGCCATTTTAGACAGATAATCATCCCAGGAAAACTCCCGAGTCCCCAAAGGAAGACGCAATTATAGTGAAAGCCTTATAAATAAAAATTAAGGTCACCATAAAGTCACTATTTAGCAGGCTGTTACATGTTATATGTATATAATGTGTTTTTTTTTATTTATTAGGGTAAAAAGCTACAATCATAATGTCAGAGTGAATCGGATAATGGATAAACGTGGAATTGAGAAGGTGTTCATAATCAAACATACCACCACTTTATTTCCTTTACTTTATGATTTTATTATAGAACGGGACACGACCTTCATAGTCATTTTCACTTGGGTCTGGATGTGCCCTGCAGCATAACGGGCCTGTAGTTAGATGTTATTATACACCCCGGCAGTAAATTATGTAGCTTCAGTGGACTAGACAAAATAACCATGGTGATCTGGTTATCCCGACAGATGTCAACATTTTGCTGTAAACTGTAGCCCACTCGGTTTTATTTAATGTACAAGGGGAGGGGGTCATTGAGACAGTAATCAGTAAAGTTAATTTGTATGGATGCTTGCTATTTTAAAGGTGTTATAAATAAAATAGACCTCATTGGAAACAGGCAGCCGCTTTGCACGGCTTATTCCACTAAATGGTTAAATTTCCTTCTCGTGCTGCCAGCTCACGCTCTGTGGGGTTTTAAAGGACACGTGCTGCTTTCAGGTGCGCCTCGTACAAGCTCCCACTGGCGAGGAGTCGTGAAAACGTCCGCATCTCAACATTCAAGTGTATTGGGATTTTCCAGTGCACAGGATTTGATTCTCGGGCCAAAATCCATCGTGAGCATTGGTGAAGATACAAAGACAGTGACTGTAAACAGAAATAATAGCGAAATAGATCATTTGAACTGTTTATTTATTTTGACGGATTTTTTGTTGTAGCAATTAAACGGAACACGCTATGGAAAAGAGGCATGCATATAGCCTGGTGCATACAGTTTAAAATTAAAGAGTTAAAATGATACACTTAAACCAATTATTTACCCAGAATGGTATCATATGTCACTTAACCATCAGGTGTTGACGGGGCTTCCTTCTCTCCGCCCTGTGAGCGCCGCATAAGTACAAAATCCAAACTTTCCCATCACTTATTTACCTTTTTTGTTTGCTCTTCTTGTGCTATCACCTGGTAATTAACATTTTCCGATAGGTCATGAAGGTAACATCAGAACTGTCATTTGGTTGGCTTGTGGTGGAAAAGTGGGCGGGGCGTAAACCTGATCTGCACGGGCAGAGTGACAGATAAGAGTCAAGTCAAACCCGGAAATGGGGGGAATGGAAGTATCATAATGTAATAAGAATAAATGTATTATATTATTATAGTAAAGTACTGCATGCACTGATCATCACTAGCAACCCCAGAACTATAATATAATATAATATAATATAATACAATTCATCACATACATCTCAGTTTATCACTTATTTTACATTGCAATTAAATATTTAACATAAGCCAAGTGTTCTCATTGGCATATATTTCTTTTACTGCTGTGTGACCACAGAAATGGCCTCATAACGTACTAATAGACAAGGAATTATGTTTCATTGTTGTAATGTTGAAGAGATCAAAATGATATCGAATAAGGCAAAGTCAGTACTTGGTAACATTGTGTTCACCCAAGTGACGGTATAAAGCAGCCTGGAGTAAACAGCACGTATGATCACATCACAACATGTGACCGGCTCTCGTTGTTAGGCGTTTAATGGTCAAACAGGACACAAATGTGCCGTTGTCCATTGTCCTGTGACAGAGGACGGGGGCAAACATGTCCTGTTTATAATTGGAATACAAGGTGAGTTCTGACTGCCTCAGCGGGAACGCAGAGAAAATTGTGAGTTCAGACATCGGTGCTCATGCGGAGTCTCTTTATTTAGTGTCTCTCCTGCCTGTGCCTGACTCCATATTATCTCAGCTTCATCGAGCCCTGTCGCATGGCCGTGCACCCCACGCTGACGGGTGAGAGGTGAGGCAGTTTCATGATCACATTTCAACACCACACTGTACATCTCAGCCTCCCTGGGGGTCCGCAACTCAGATTCCACAAGACTCATCAGTATTCATCAGCACCAGGGCAAAAGGAAATAATACACTAACAATAATTATCTCCATATATTTTGCCCTTAATATACATATATTTAAAAAATGCACAATAAAATATCGATCAAGTTCAAACAGGTCATGTGGCGAGGAGAGAGAAAGGCCTGGTTGTTATCATTCTGGATTGTTGAGATTTCACAGAGAAGCACGAGGTAGGCTTTAATTATGGCATAATGATTATTTGATATATATCGAAATTATTGATATCGACTGAAATAATGCATTTTTGGCCATATTGCCCAGCCCTAATCAGCACTGTAGTGGTAGGAGTGTATGGAGTCATATTGGTTAAAATGCATTTGATTGGGCCACCTTGCTGTAATTATGACTTATGGTTCCTGAGTAGGTTAACATGGGCAGTCCCAGTACACTCCCAGTACAGTGTGTGTGTGTGTGTGTGTGTGTGTGTGTGTTTGTCGAGGGGGGTGGGGGGTGGCGTTCTCACATGGCCAGTCATGTGTTTTGCCTATGTTTAGTCATGGACTGCGTGCCTAAAAAACAAGCCAACATCAAAAAATAAGCAAGCTGAATGCACTCTCTTAAGTGAGTGGCTTACTTAAAAAGGAGTATTTGTTCACCCGTTCAAAAAGGAGGGCCCGGGAGAACGGAGCAGGAGCCAAAATGTTAACCTGTTGTTGCAGAGGGAACAGCATGTGCCGACGAAGCGCAGGGTGAAATTCCAGCCAGCTTGAAACGTATATAGCCTTTTGAGGAGATAATGATTGTGAGCGTCGGCCTGTCTTTCCTCGGCTTCGCTATTCAGATCTTTCTGCGGAGCTTCTATCACTTTTCTCTTACTTGGCCGGCCTACAGAGAGAGTTATCACCAGGAGACAAGGTCAGGGGGCCACATGTCACGCAGTATGGAGTGGCCTGTTTACTGAAGTGAAACCCAGGCAAATGGCTGCGCTGAGCAGGCCGGAGCATGAGTGGATTACAGCAGGCCTGTAACCTAATGTGGACAGCTGCTCCCAAGTGTACCTGCTGGGGTCAGACTGATATTTCTCCTGATATAAATCAAAAATCCAATGCACTACTCAACGTTGGGAGTTCATTTTGAACCATTATGCGTTAACCATACGTGGATGGCTTAAGCATTAGCTATGAAAATGTGAAACCATGACGTATGCTTCTGCAGACGCCACAAGTCCATATGATCTCAGCTTAAGTTTTAAGAAATTGCCTGTTATTTGTGAATTCCTGTTTAAAACTACACTACCCATAATCCGAAAATGACTTCCACCAATCAGAGACGTCGCTTGAGAGACGTTGTTTGTCCCTGGGCAAGTGCCGCCGGCTTGACTGGCCACTAGCAAACTATGAAAAAGTCGAACTAGAACGATATAAAACACACAGAAATCACTGTAATCACTTAAAATAAAATGTAACCTCAGACATGGGGTGCAAAAAAACCCCCAAAAAACAGTGCTTTATGGGAAGAGTAGTTCATTCACTGTAGAAGATGTGATTCATCCTGCGGCTCAAGCTGCAAACTGCTCTGATGATCATGAATTTCTATGGGAGAAATTTATGGGAGGACTTAGCTGTAGCCTACCACGTGATACTTGTGCTCTATTGGTCCAGTGTCTGGCTTTTATTTAATACTGGATATCGGTCATATCATCCAACATCAGCCCCTATATGATGGAGGCTCTTCCTTGACCACAGCTACATAATAACAGTCTGTGAAATGATTTTTTTTCTCTCTATAAATGAATTATTTATAAGGCATCTATGCATCCCAGAGCTTCCCTACCATTGGGTCAGTGTGGTGGGTTTCTCTGCCACTAATGCCAGGCTCAGATTGCACAAATTCTGCCTGATTCTGACAGAATTTTATGGCCGACAAATTCCCAGCGTTGTGCTTGAATATGAATCTCTGGAAGGGTCATCGGGCTCCTTGAAACCTCGTGATATGACGTCTTCCAAGAACTGACTTTTGTCATCCAGGACAGCCCACGAGGACCTGATATGAAGACCAGCCGGTCAGAATATTTTGGGCTTTTGTTGATCACTGTGACAGCTCCTTCGAGGTAGTCTTACTTGGCTGCCATGGTGCTAATTTCTTGACACCGCCTCCGTGATCACCTGCGGATATCTTGAAGGCAAAGAAAGGACTGGTGTGTGAGGCTTGGTCAGAGTCAAATTTGTGTCACATGGCCTCTCTCTTGGCCGAGACGTGGCAAGAATTTATGTCACTATGGACACCTGATCTGACTTTGTGACCATCACTGCAGACAGAAATATCATATAACCTGATCCCAACATGATATCATTTATTTTAGTGTCCCACAATGGTCTAAATGCTGGGTCAGGGGCTTTTCCACCTTGACAAAATGTAATTCTCAGGAAAACACGGAAGTTTTGTACTTTTTCAGAGCAAAAACGGGTCACATTTAAAGAGAATATTGCCCCAAAATATCATCTATTGACAGCTTCAAGAAAAAAATGGAATTAGTCCTGACCTTCATTAATACTTGTGGTACTACTTGTGTAGATCAAATCCAAGATTCAGTCAGTACACCTGCTTTTCTTGGCCACTACATGAAAAACTGTAAACTATAAAATTCTGTGAAGGTTTTATGGGTACCTCGGCGATGCCAATGGTAATCGGCTCCAGCTCGCACCTAGCTGCCTAACAATCACACCCATAATTGTAGAGTTATCACCAGGACACAAGGTCAGAGGGGTGTGTGTCACGCTGTCTAAAATGTCCTGTTTACCAAAGTGAAACCCGGGCAAACAGCTGAGTTAAGCAGCAAGTGCAGCACACCAGTCATGTACTGTCATGTGGACAGCTGGTGCCAGGTGTACCTGTTGTCATTCTGCAGATCTCACCCAAGATTCAAGAAGAATGTCAGGGGAGGTTTTGAGTCCCATGTGTTCTGACATGTGCTCGTACTCGCCTGCTGTCGGCTGCTGCTTAAAGGTCAAGGAATGTGTGGAATTCAACTTAGCATGTCAGTGTGAGGCTTAAAAAACAAAGTCACATGAGGGTCTCAGGAGACACCCCCATTTGAAATGATGGCAATTATTGTGTGCTCCTCTGCGATCCTTATCGCTTCATATCAGATCACGGGGTTGCCAGACTCGTCAAGGCGAGTCCTGCAGTCAAATGTCATCCGATGGTCATGCAAAATGGCAGCGACGTGTCACGTTTGAAGACGCAGCCAGCGGACTGACTGGGCCTCTTTCCTTAGTAGCTTCAGCTTGCACTCCATTATCTTTTTTTGCTTCCTTTCTCACCACCTTTGAAGTTGGTGCAGTTGGGCTATCACAGTTTTCAGACAATAGAAATTGAAATCAAAGGGCCTGTGTGCTTTTTTAGAATTCACCGCAGCCTAGACTCCCAGTTCCCTATTTTGACTTTGATACAAAAAGACAAATTAGAAGAGATTAGAAGTAGCACTTAACCCTATTGAGGAGACATTTAGACACTTTATACATTCAATAAACAGAGGTATACAGCCATATCTTAAATGTTTGGTCTGTTCCCAGTCACGATCTCACTCATAAATGGACTCTCATATCTTGTTTATGGTTCACAAGGACAGAAAAGCAGGCAGCAGTCAAGATAGCAGCCAGTCTTAGGCTGCATTCCACTCTGTGTCTCTTACATGTGCGGTCTATTAGTGCAGCAGTAAAACATGGGGGGTTGTGCGTGTGTGCGCGTGTGTGTGCGTGTGTGTGCGTGCATGTGCATGTGCAAGGGGGGGAGCAATTTGACAAGCAGTGTATATGATGTGGCCCTCCTCAGGTCATGTCACTATGATGAGCTATCCCACCCCCCCAACACACACACACACACACACACACACACACACACCCCTTGCCCCCTGCTGCGTTCATTGCATGTGTCGAGGGGGGGTCGAGGGTAGGGGGAGGAAACGAAAAGCTCAGCGTTTTAAGTGTTTACCGTTTGTACCAAGTGGGCAGATTTTTATCTACGCGGCGCTGCCGGGTCCAGAGTGGGGGGAATAACACTTTTGAATGCTCAGCCGAATGGGCAACAATAGCCCTGGTGTGCAAACAATGTGGCCCCGGCTCGGGCGGCGGACACAGGACACAGCTGCCAAGGCTCTAGCCCCCCCAAGCTCCGGCTCTCCGGCCGGACTCGCTCTCAGTCTTTACCTTTGGCACACATGTCATTCTCATAAATCCGTTCCCCCACAGTGGGGCTTCTAAACATTTCATCAACAGCCAACCTGTGTAGCCCTCAAAGCGTTTGATGTGGTGTTACCTATCCATCCCCGGACCCGAACGGAGCAGCCTGCCTCACAGAACCAGGAAATTGGTTTGGAGGGGTTCTGTAAATCAGCAGGTCCAAATGCATACCAAATGACAGCCGGCGTTACCTGCGGCAGTCCATATGGAACCCCTTAAGTGCCCCGTCACATCACAGCCTCGGCACCAGGCTTTATCTCTGAGGGCGACTCCACAGCCGGCTTTCTCAGGTAGCACTGAGTTTGTGTCGGGCAGCAGATTGTCAGCCACAGTGCATTGACAAACCAAAGCCTCCATCGCATTAAAGAGCTTGTGTTATAATCTTTAAACGAAACACCACGGATCCCTGGATGCTGAACTTGTGTCATGCACGGCCGATTTGAAAGACCTTTTCTGGACAGGCACCGCGTCTGGTATGATGTATGAAAGTGACATTTGTCAAAGTGAGAGACAGCCCAGGAGACTCCAGAGGGTTCCTGGCAAAATTAGCTGGGATTCGCTGAATTTCACTTGCTACTTGTTGAGCAAGTTCAAGTAATGAAGGAATACTGATGACTGTTTTGATTTAGATTTCATTAACCGCACTGTTATCTCTCCACCTACAGTACCGACGGTTATGTAATTCTATACTAAATCGTGTCTAACAGCATAAACCTTGACAGATGGGGCTCCTCGGGGCAGAATCTTGTCTCTGGATCCCGTGTTTCTGTTTGGCAAGAAAGGCTTTAACAACCTTTGGCCTAGATGCATATCTGCTTTTTAATACCAACTGAATACCGACTGGAGTCCCCGGGGGCTGACACCTCCTGTCTATTTTAGCCTCATTTCATTAATTTATATTAGCCTACATCGGCGTAGAATGTGTCTCAGCCTGTCCTGCTCCTTTAACAAAAGCTGGGTGCTGCTGGTACACGCAGGTTGTTGGACGTGTCCCCTCGCCGATCAGCCCTTGAGCAAAGGTAACCAACCAGAATTTCAAGGCTGAGCGTGCAAACTCATGCCAGTTTCCCAGTTTCCCATGGATGAAGACCGTAATGGAGACAGTCTCGGTAGACCTGAGGGGTTTGTGAATTGGTGCCCACTCTTTTGAATGACATTGTGAAAACCCCGGCCTTATTGTGTGTGTGTGTGTGTGTGTCATTGTGTGGCGCATACTTTTGTGTGTCATGCTCACCAGTTTGCTCAAATGTGAGTGTCGGTGCTCCTCGTCCGCTCCGTAGTCATTGCTCATTCAGGGGCAAAGTTAAATGAAAACTTTTCTAAATATGTCTAAAAAACACTGTATTGAAGCTAAAAGCACTTTTGTGAGGTAGATCAACTTGGCCTTGTGTCATACCTAGCAGCAAAACTGTCGCACCCATAATTGTAGACAAATATGCTCTTACTGGTATTTGTTTTGCACATTATCAAAGTCATGCTCTAACCGTCAGCTTCCCTCTGTTTCTGTCTGTGTTGCAGGACCGGAATCGGCCCTTTGATGCATTTAGCTTGCACTCTTTGGAGAATTCCTTAATGGATATGATAAGGACTGACCATGACAAAGGTAAACCACACCCTGCCGGTGGCCCACCAATGACTATCGCTGATATTATATGGAGGAATCATTTTGCAGGTTAGGAATATTCATACGTCCATGCTTATTTGGGTTGTTTTGGCTTCATGGGCACATCATCTCTTGGTACATTTTATTTATTTATTTTTTTCTTTTGCTCTATTTGCCCCTTTTTACCAATCCAGTATGGATGATCATTTTCACAGTTTTAAATTAAGATCAATTAACACTTGCCCTTACCTGCAAAATTTTAATTTGTGTGTGTGTTTGTGTGTGTGTGTGAGTGTGTGTGTTTGATCCTATGTGCAACAATTTGCACTGCTGTGTTCTTCCTTGCAAACTTCACTTTTCTACTCTGCCATTTCTGCTGAATTCAATCGCTGAACCAAGTGTTAATGACTCGTGAACTGTGACTCTTTCCTGGATGAGTGTTATTGTTTTGGACACAAATGTTGAATGATTGCTTGTAGCAGTGCATTTGTGGTTTGCATTTTGACGTTTGGTTGGAGTGACAACATGCTGTTATTATCCTGATGTCATGACTGGCGATCGAGCCTCTGATCGTCACAGATTAAAATTGGAAATGGCATCACACTTTGCGCCTGATTACCGTGTGCATGTGCGTCTGGGCGTGTGTGTGTGTGTGTGTGAGGGATCGCACTTGCCAAGACTGACTCAAACCCAGAAGATCAAACCAATATCTCCAAGGCGTTTTGATCCACAGAAATAGCTTATCAAAGCAATGAGGAGCGGACGCAGACAAATACAAATGTAACATCTCACTTTGATTTATCCCCAGAGGAGCGCCGATAAAAGCGCCGTTGTTATAATGTTATGGAATCCATCTTCACACCATTTTAAGAGCAACCGCAGCATGTCATACTTCTTAGGCTAGCATTTTGCTGGCACAGGTCACATAGCTATTATAAAAACTTTGGATCCATCGGCCACATGCACTGCAAAAACTCAAAATCTTACCAAGAATATTTGTCTTATTTCAAGTCAAAAATGTCTTATTACTAGTCAAAATATCTCATTACACTTAAAATAAGACATGATCACCTCAGAAGTAACTTGTTTTTAGACAATTGTCTCTTGTTTCAAGTGAAAATTTGCTTGAAACAAGTGAAAATTTGCTTGTTTCATTGGCAAAATTTGTTTCTTGTTTCTAGCTAATTTTCACTTATTTCAAGTGAATTTTTACTTTTTCCACTGGCAAATTTTGCCAATGAAACAAGCAAATTTTCACTTGTTTCAACTTGAAACAAGTGAAAATTGTCTAAAAACAATTTACTTCTGAGGTGATCATGTCTTATTTTAAGTGTAATGAGATATTTTGACTGGAAATAAGACATTTTTGACTTGAAATAAGACAAATAGTCTTGGTAAGATTTTGCGTTTTTGCAGTGTGGGCCTTGTCAGGTTAGGTGTTTTTTTTTTTTTTTTTTTTTTTTTTTTTTTTAAGCCTTCCCCACCATCTTAACAATGGAAAAGATAGGTGGAGGGGGAGTATCATGAACAGAGCCTGTTGACTTCTCATGCGCGGAGTCTGTTTTTCCAATCTCGACTCGAGAGAGCATTGTTTCAGTGAAACAGTCATCCTGGCCTGGCCGGACATCACTGGAAAGGGGTGGGAATCTCCTGCGATCTTTCCCTTGTGATTGTATATCAAAGGAGGACAGAGACAGAGGAGGGAGGCGGGGAGGGGGGGGGGGGGGGGGGGGGGGGGGGGGGGGGGGGGGGGGATTCACGAACGTGGGTCTACATTCCTGCCGCTCTCTCTCTTTCCTTGTTTACACCTCATCATCATGTGAACGGTGCGCGGGGCGGCTGGGAGCTACTGGGCCGACCACAGAGCAGCTCCACCCTGCTCTTTGCCCCGGACGGGCCCGCTCAGCCTACCTACCCGCCGTCTGAAAATGGCTCCACGCCTCGGCCCTGGCATTCGTCCCGGTCCCCACTCTGCCCTGTGATCACACAGAGCAAGAAAATGAGCTGTCAGTGTCGTTTTTTTCCCCTGAGCTGGTTGTCTAGTTCAGGGGATTTTAGAGCATTTTCATGCCGCAGTCCTCCACTAGATATGCAACACATTAAGGGAACGTGCGCCCCATTTTGACAAAGTGTCAGCCCCGGGAACTGAAATAGGATTTTTTTTTGTAGCAGTGAATTGTATAATTTATCTACACTGTACATTAAGCTTGGGGTGAGATTCAGTAATATCAAATGTCACAATATATGTGATATTTTGGCATTATTCTGAAAGGTGTAGGGAAGTTTGAATTTACTCTTTGCATCAGTGGGTGCACTTCCTAAACGCCCACTTATTAATAGCATACTTCAATTATTTTTATATTTTTTTTAATAGTTTTTGGACTAAAGTGCTTGCTCAACTTTATGTATTTAGCAAGGTGGTTACATTGTGGTTGTTTTGGCGCAGGACCCAAATTTTTATTTTGTCTGTGAAGCCAGAGTCTAGATAACACAGCGTCCCTTTATCCAAGCTGCTCTCCGCCCATGACCGTCATTCTTAGTGCAACATCCCACCGTCGGGACCCACCAGTTAGGAGCTCCCAGTCGAAACTAACTAACCCAGTAGGCCCAGTTTGTGCGAACGGGTCCCGCCCACCGCCATTCCATCACAGACATTTCTCGCATACTTCTCATTGTGCCCGGAATAGTTGTTTTTCCTCGAGTGTTTTATGAGCCTCTGTGCTTTTTTTTTTTTTGTGTGTGTGTGTGTGTGTTTGTTTCTGTGTGTGAGGAAGAGAAGTGCTCGTCGTGTGATGCGAATGAGAATTGGCAGGGTCTTCCACAGAGGGTGAGATGCTCACCCCGCTGCACCCGCCCCCCCCCTCTCTGAGTCGGGGCAGCGAGTAGGGCAAGGCTCTCCTGATTCAACTTGTGTGTGTGTGTGTGAGTGTGTGTTTTTTCCTGAGCGCTTGTTTGGAGAGCAGTCGGCCCAGCTACACAGGGTGTGTGTATATATGTGTGTGGGGGGATGGGGAGGTTGTGTGTGTGTGTGTGTGTGTGTGTGTGAATTGAGGGTGGGTGACAATTCATTGTCGCAATCTTGTTGAAACCCTAAATCTAAACGCTCATTAATACTGGGGAGCAGTCAGGGGCTGAGGGGATGTCCCAAACAAATGGGCCCTTTCTGCAGTGCTGCACACACACACACTCACACACACACACACTAAGTTCCTGAACTGGGTCAGCTGAGCTCACGTGTGGAGAACTAACCCCCTACCCTCCCTCCCTTCTCCCAAACACACACACACACACACTCACACACCTCCCCTTGGCCTGGAAAAACACCAGCAGTTTGACAACAGCCACCACCATGGCAACTAGCACGGTCAAAACTGTGACACATGCGCGCACACACACACACACACACACACAGAGAAATACACACATCCCAATTGTTTCTGACATGTAAATCAACTGTGACATTCCATGCAAAGTGCTTCCACCTGAAACTCTCCCAGGCTGTCACCCGCCCGCTGCCAAATATTGTCTTCATCTGCGCACACGTGATGCCGTTTTCTTCTGCGTGCAGCCACTCCCTGCACACAAGCTCTCCAAGCTGTTAGCTCAGGATACTCCAAAGTGTGTGTTAGTCCTCGTGTGAACACAGTGTGCGGATCCCACCCCACCCCTCAGTGCTCTCTCTCTCTCTCTTTCGCTCGTCTTGTCTCTCCAACACACTCTGCCTCAGCTGATCTGTCTCACATGATCTCACCCCATGCCTCAGTTACACATCGTCTCCATGTGTGCAGAAATTCAAGTTTTGCAGGGTTGAAATTTGATTTTAATTTTAAGCCGCGTTGTCACATAAGCTGCGGCAACTGGAGTTTGTCGAGAGAAAGTTTTGTTTTGAGCAAGCGGTTTTTCATAACTCTTGGCGTGTGCTGTGATGGGGCATGTGTAAGGTAACGGCCTGTGTGAAACATAGTGTTATTGTGGGAGGTGGTAAACAACAGGCTGTAAATTCAAGTCGGTAGCCGGGGGAGGGCAAATAGCAGTGCTGTTTGCCTTTTGTGTGCTTGTTGACAAGTGCATCGGTCAGTGGATAAGAGTTGACACGCAGGTTTTTATCAGGAGAAAAACAAGAATTGCGAGCACAGCGCAGATCAGGTGAGCAGCCGGCTGATTAGCCAGCAGCGGCAGGTGGTCTTACTTTTTCTGGAAAGTTGGAAAAATCGATCATTTTTTGTCATCTGTCGTTGAGGTAGGGTTTAAGGCAGGCCACAAAGTCTCAAGGGAGGTTTAAGTTAATGATAAAGCGAGGGTTGGGTTTATTGGCAGCTTTTTAGGAAAAAAAAATAGGACAAGATTGAGCTTTGGCCAGCAAGTAGGAACTCTGCTGTGCTGAACTTGGACCACAGATCACGTGTCCGGCAGAGGAAGATAGCGGCCTGTGTGGACTCCTGGTCAGAGAGGGGTCACGGCAGTTTAACCCGAGGTGAAAGGTCAATTTGTGCGACAGCTCGTTGGGCCCGAGTGTGGCTGACGAGCTGGATTTGACCCCTTAACCTTTAGACACACGCCAATCGACAAATCCTGAGATGGTCATCAGCAGCAGGATGATGCCCCTGTACTTTAAACAGCCGGCGAAGGCGTGGGAAGAGATAAGATGATGTGTTTGTTGGAAGTGTTAAAGGTTAAGTCACATCCTGCGACAGTGCCGTGTGTTTATTATGGTGGAAAATCCATGACTCCCACCAAGCATGGCTGAGCTAATCCAGTGCAAGCAAAAAAAAAAAAAAAAAACATGTCCAGGCATGTTTTGCCTAACACAATCATGATTTGTCCAGATCTCATAAGCCATGAAATACTATTTGAAGAATAGCCACAGCTGCCAAGTTGTGCATCGGGCTTAATTGGAATCTGTGAAGCCGAGTCTCCACGATGATATGAATTGCATTCTTGTCATAGCTTCCTGGTTTGTCGTCTTGATGAAACATGACATCACCGGGATGGTCGCAGTAAAGGTGTGTCATTCCTCTCGCGGTCTAATATCTGTCAGAGAAATCAGCCGTGCTCTATATATCATGTTTTATAGTGTTTTTCATGCTCAGGCTCGATAGCAAAATGAACTTCCAGCCACACGTGTGATAAACTTGCTCTCGGGTAGGGCCGGGCCTGTTAAGAAGTGGAACCGGCTGACAGACGGGAACACATATAGACTGTCCCATGACCAGGTTTTCAAACAAAACCGCCCCTCCTGCTCTGTCGTCCCAGTCATGTGCCGGCTGTTTGCTAAAGCACATGTCCCTCAATGGGGTTTGGTATCTCTGACTGATGGGCTGCTCCTTTCTGCTAGAGTAGTCCTGATAATTGATGGTTTCTTTAACAGTAGCTAGTCAGAGTGTGACTCTGGGGCACCCTGCTGCTGAGGTGTTTTTTTTGTCAGGAGGGCTAACATTTCCACACCTCGCTGTTGGCACGCCTGCTCTCCTCTCATAACTTGCGGCTGGAGCTTTTTTTTTTTTTTTTCTTTCCCGCAGCAGTTATTGGGGACTTTAATGCGTTCTGTTACGAGGAACGGAGGGCGCGAAATGTGGCCAAGGCAGTCAAGGAGAGCCCCGGGTGGGACGCACTCAGCAGCAACCAGCCAATGTAGAAGCACGTTTAACAATTCAGGATCAAGACCCTAAACTGCGGCAGTAACGTATCCCTCAGACGTTTGTAGAACTGGGATCCAAAATCTGTTTTTCCCTTTTAATCCTTCAAACTCTACAACCCCCTCCAACGGGCTCTATAACTCAAAGTGACCATAATATGTCTGCAGGGAGTTTGGTTTGGTTGTATCAGCGCTCAACAATTATTCATAAACGACGCTGAAGTTTTTGGGCTTTCAAAACTCGAGTCGACTCCGTGAGGCTTTATTTGCATGACCGTGAAAACTTTCCAGTCCACGCTGAGTCTCGGAGCCCCCGCCCCTCGACCCGTGTATTTTCAAGTGCGCAGAAATGGACAACAGTGCTATGAGACATTTCATTGTCAAGTCAAAAAAAAAAAAAGCAAATGAGAAAGCAGTACTATTCTTACAGTATTATGATATATTGCTTCTTCAGTAGATGTTACTGTTGGATCTCTGCTCTAATGAGCGAGCGTACGCCTTCAATCATAGTGTTTACACTGCAAAAACTCAAAATCTTACCAAGATTATTTGTCTTATTTCAAGTCAAAAATGTCTTATTACTAGTCAAAATATCTCATTACACTTAAGACATGATCACCTCAGAAGTAACTTGTTTTTAGACAACTGTCTCTTGTTTCAAGTCAAAATTTGCTTGAAACAAGTGAAAATTTGCTTGTTTCATTGGCAAAATTTGTTTCTTGTTTCTAGCTAATTTTCACTTATTTCAAGTGAATTTTCACTTTTTCCACTGGCAAATTTTGCCAATGAAACAAGCAAATTTTCACTTGTTTCAATTGAATTTTCACTTGAAACAAGTGAAAATTGTCTAAAAACAAGTTACTTCTGAGGTGATCATGTCTTATTTTAAGTGTAATGAGATATTTTGACTAGAAATAAGACATTTTTGACTTGAAATAAGACAAATAATCTTGGTAAGATTTTGCGTTTTTGCAGTGTATATTTCTGTCAATTACAGGACTGTGTATTCCTTCTGCCCCCCCAAGCTGACAATTTTGCAGTACACCCGGGGGGGGGGCCCTATGTCCCAAATTGGTGGCCACTGGCTTTGTCCAGCAAATCCAGCCCTTAGTCTTTATCCCATTTCCACCAAAGCGGTCATGGTGGGGTCAGTGTCCAGTCTGCAGATTGTCAGGCGTGCGAAGGGGAGGCGCTGTTGGCTCTGCGCCTAAGGAAGCGGATGGCATGTCTCTCCAGGGGCCAGGCTGCTGCCCGGCCGTCATGGGGAGGTTGAGAATAGCCCAGGCTTCTCGGTGAGGAAATGTCACCAGGACGGCAGCAGCAGCAACCCAGGGCCCTTAAGGCCACGCCACTCAACTCCAGGGGGAAGCAGATGGCACATGCCCAGAGCTATTTTGAGTCTTCAGGAGGGCAACTGTCCCCCTCCGTCACCCGAAATGGCTAATTTAGAAGGAAAGGCGAGCACAGACGACAGCTATTTACAAGGCTGTGTTTGTTGTGGCTTTAGTCGTCCTACCAGCAAAGCCGGAGTTTTGAGTGTCGGCTAAACACTCGGGGTTCGGCGTGCGAGTACCAGTGTGTAATGCAATACTTTATCGATCCCTTTCTCTTTGTGCTTGACCCCCCTGCACAGTAGGTCACATTTCAGGGTCAGCTGCACTGGAGCTGGAGGGGATTCAGTGAATTACTCAAGGACATTTCCTTGGCTGGATGCTTGTTGACATGGGGGATTGAACCTGGGTCAGCCAAATGAAAGACGGGCTCCTTAACAACCAGACCACCCTGCTCTTTACTGGACAAATTTACCAAAACACATGGTCTGACGATACTGAGATACCCGGCTTATAGCTGAAATGAAAACGCAGTGTGCAATGTGAATGGTTTGACAAATGAGTGTGTATGCTTTCGCAACATAATGCTCATTTGCTCATGCTAATCGGTTAGAAAAACAAAGAGAATGTCAGACGTGTTTGTTCATACATGTGTGCATGACTGTGTGTGTGTGTGTGCATATGGACTACTCCTACTGCATTTTGCTGCTAAGCCCTAGTATTGCCTGGATTATGAGCGGCTGAGAAGGATGGGGAAATCGACATCTGTTGAGCCGTTGGGAGGCCGCCTGCCTGTCGTCCCGCCCTGCCGCTCTGATTTCCAACCAGGTCTAACTGCTAGTCCCACTCTTGTTCGGAGGGCAGGAAGAGGCCCCATCCTCGCCCCCTGCTATCTATCTTCTGCGGCCGAATTTTGCAACTTTTGACATGTCGTCTTGTTTGCGCCATGCGCTTGCAACACACAGCCGCTCTGTCTCTCACACGCCATACTATATATAGGCATACTGACACAAGCGGAAAAAAACAAGATATCTATCCCAGCTGCACCCTCCACACCACACCACACCGCCTCCCAACCCCCTTTCCCCCCCACGACAACCCCCCGACTCTGGACACTGGCGGGACCCTTGTGAAATGGGTGAACTGCAGATGTGGAAGAGCTACCTTGTGAAAGTTGTGCGTGGTTAAACCGCAAATATTAATTAATTGCGAGTTGTCTGTGTGGTTATCAGTGTGAAATGTGCCCCGGTGTCTGTGTTTCGGCGGCTTAACCTTTCTCAAATGACTCAAGGTGGGCTGCTTGCTCGTTAAGTGCCAGGGGAAAGAGCTGCCATAGGCGTGTTTTGACAGAGGGCCCTAATTTCAAGCGGTTAGGGGATGAAGGGCGTGCCCCTGCGGCTGTCACTGTAAATAATGTTGCGAGTTAGATGGCAATATTTTATCCTAAACGAGATGGGCTATTTCTGCCGTGGATTAATTACGTCGTGCTTGTTGTTGCCTGTACGGGTAGGATGACGGGGGGACGGGGGTACCAGGAAGGGACCTCCATTTAGCAACCTCCACCTTTCCCCTCCTTCTTTCCCAAGAAGGCACAATAACAGACGAGGCCTTGTGCACATTGTCAGCGTTCAGTGTTCTCGCCGCCTTTGTTTGCGTGTGTGCGTGTCGGCGATATCCGACAACAAACGAATGCCTGTTCCCACCTTGTTTCTCACATCCATCTTCTGTGGTTGCCATTTCTGCCATTGTAACATGTGGAGTAAATTTTGCTGTTTTTTTTGTTTTTTTTTATTTAATTCATGTGGGCTGGCATTGTTCCGTTGCCGTACAGTAGAATGGAACATTAAATTGAATTGTCTGTCAACAGGGTGTTTTATATCAGCCGTTTCCAGGTTTTCCCTCTTTTGTAAACATTTGTGTTTTTTGTTTTTTTCTTCCACAGGACGTATGGGCCTTAACTTTCATCATCCCGGAGCAGACCACATAATGCCATTGAACAGTAAGTCGCATTTCACTGCCGTTCCCGTGATCCCCTCGGATTTAATCAGAATTGTGTTTGCTTGCTTCGGTTTGATCGATGAAAGTGTTGTTACTGCCGCCCGCCGTCCTGGGAAAAGCAAAGAAGAGGAAGCATTTGCTTGTAGATGCCGTGAAACACCTATAGGGCTCATATACCAACCCCAAGCCCAACCAACCGGGGCCAGTGCCAGTGCACGGCGGGCACAGCAGCTGCCCTCATGCCCTTTGCCGAGCCCTGAATTCCCTGCCAAGCGTTGGACCCTGACACCGTAAACCTAGGACAGACCTTTTAGCACGGGGGGGGAAACACAGTCGACCCGTGAATAGCGCTTCTAAAAATACCCCAACCTGTAAGGCTAGATTCCTCTCGGTGCCCCACCAGCCAGCAGATGACAAACAGCCACAGGCGAGAAATCGGCATCCTGTCCCTGTACGTCGCCTCAAGGTCAAAGGGTCTACCAGGCCTGACCCTACCTTTCCAAGTGGGGGTTGTTTGTTTTGGGGTGGTGTCTGGAGGCCGAGTCTCACTTTTCTTGACTCTTCCTGTGTTTTTTTTCCCCTCTTTGTCCTCTGTTCCCAATACACTGCAAAAACTCAAAATCTTACCAAGATTATTTGTCTTATTTCAAGTCAAAAATGTCTTATTCCTAGTCAAAATATCTCATTACACTTAAAATAAGACAGAAGTAACTTGTTTTTAGACAATTGTCTCTTGTTTCAAGTGAAAATTTGCTTGAAACAAGTGAAAATTTGCTTGTTTCATTGGCAAAATTTGTTTCTTGTTTCTAGCTAATTTTCACTTATTTCAAGTAAATTTTCACTTTTTCCACTGGCAAATTTTGCCAATGAAACAAGCAAATTTTCATTTGTTTCAAGTGAATTTTCACTTGAAACAAGTGAAAATGGTCTAAAAACAATTTACTTCTGAGGTGATCATGTCTTATTTTAAGTGTAATGAGATATTTTGACCAGAAATAAGACGTGTTTGACTTGAAATAAGACAAATAATCTTGGTAAGATTTTGCGTTTTTGCAGTGTAGAAAGCAACACACTGTTTTTTTTCTTGGTTTAGTCAAAAACCTCAGTGTAGTATCGAGGCCGTCCCCATCAGCTTGTGACGATCACACGAAACTGTGAAGCCCCGCGTTCCTCTCCGAGTCTCTCAACTCACCGCGCTCAGTCGGCCAGCAGGCCTCAGGAATAGAAGGAGGAGGATGAGAGAAAAAAAAGAGGCAAAGGGAGAGGACGTCTAATCTAAAAACACAACAAAACAACTCTTCCCTGGTAAATCAGTTTCCGCTGTCGCATCTCTGATGACAGTGCGGCGTGCTCTCTCCGCAGTTTGTTCTTTTCACCGTTCGCCCCCCCCCCCCCCCGGAGAACGTATCTCGGATTGATGTTAAATTGTTGTGTCACGGGATTACGCTCAACCAAGCACAGATCTGCTCAGATCTCCCAGGTCTGTCAGAATCGGCCCTCTCGCCTCGCGCTTGTGATGTATGTAGACAGTGAAGCTTTGGTTTCAGCTTAAAAGGGCTCTACTTAGCGTTTCTCCTTCATCTCGGCCCATTTGCTTTGACGCTTCAAGCTGTGGGAATCTGCGAGCGCTCCTCTTTCTCGGGACGGTGTAGCACGTTAAGCAAAGATAAAAAAAGGGTGAAAGGCAGCGAGCCATAGGTCCGCACTCTCAATTTATGGGTGGTGTTCACGAGAAGGCCTCTTAGTGGAAGTGCTCGAGGCCTCCCCCTTGTTGTGTGTGTGACGGGGCTTTGAAGCCGAGCAGAGCAGCAGACAACAAGCTCATCGTGCCCAGAGGAATCGCCCAGCTTCCTTTTCAAACTCCCTCTCTTTCTCTCTCAGACAGCGCACGGTTTGAAGTTCGTGCCGCTGCCTTCCTCTCACACACCCTCCCCGCTCCCCCTTCCTCCTCCCCTCTCCCTCTCGGGGCTGTTTTCTCCCACACCGGGGCGTCTGACAGTTTCCCAACGCTACGTTCCTCCATCTTGCCCCGGTTGCTAGGTGCCTTTGTCTTTCGCCGAGGCTAGACGGCGAGAGGGCAGAGCCGCGGAGAGACAGGCTGCCCCGGTTTGGATTGGAGAGCCAGATCGTTTTAATGAAAACCTCGCGGAGAGAGGAGAGGCTCGCAGACAATGTGTTCTTCAAGAGAAGCCGGGGAGGCAAATCGCACAATGGGACTCGCACAATAGACAGGCCCATATTAGTTTTTGAGGAGAGGACAGTCTGCTCTGTGACTGATGAGTTGAGAGGAGCGAGAGGGTCTGTTTTAGTACTGTATCACCCCTCCTGCTGTTTGTTGGAATCACAGCCTCTTCAACCACATTTCGCCTCCTCTTTGGTTTGTAGTCGAGGCTCAGCACGACTCCAATTGAGCTTGTTTTGTGGGGAAACAGAGATTACAGAAACCATCGCGCACAGTCCCCAAACAATATGTAGTGTTGTTTCACAGAAAATAAAAAAACAAGCGACATTATTTCTTGTTAGGCCAAGGCCACATTTCTGATTAACCCACTCATTAGATGAATACAATCTGCGGTTAATCGTTCATTATATTGCTGCACAGCCCATAGAAGTTAATGCAATTAAACATGCATTACAAGATAAACCGAAAAAGATCAGAAATGTGTCATCTTGTAAGCTGGCACGTGGCCGGCTTGTTAGATTGGAGGTCTGACAGTCCTATCAGGGAGGGCCTGATAGGACCTTTGCTCCATTGCAGATTGAAATGAGCTCAGCCCAGTTCTGCGCTGACCCCCCCCCCACCCTCCTGCATGTTTTCCTCTCCTCGAAAAGCCCTGATGCTGCCAGCCACCTCATTACCCTCCCTCTTATCCTGTGGGAAGTTTCCACTCGTGCCTGGCCTGTCCTGAGAGCAACTCTTAATATTTCACCGGAGCCATGATAATGACTAACCGGGTTTCTGCTCCGTCCATTGTGCGCGCCGCTTTATGGCCTCATTCATGAATATTCACAGAAGATTAGCACGAAATGCGAGCCATTCCGGGTTCATTAAGCGGAGATTACTATCTCCAGTTATGGCCGTGGCATTATGCCGCGGAATATCTCAGCCATTTCCGTGCATAAACCTCACCCGCCACCCTCCCCCCCCCCTCCCTTCCGTGCCGCATCTGCACGCGTCTGCTGCAAAGGCAGGTGCAGCAGGTTTACTGTGGGCCGGTGCCAGGGCTGTAATAATCGCTCTCCTCCCACTGCCGAAGCTTAGGTGTGGCCATCTGTGGTTTCACTGTTGCCTTAGAGATGTTCCTAGTTTGGTTTATTTCCACAAAACCCATGTCTCTGTATCTCTTTCCACCCCTTGTTCCTCCCCCCCAACCCTGTCTCTCCCTGTGTCCGTCTCTCCTTCCCCCACTGTGCTGACAAGCAGCCCGGAGCTATGGCCGCAGAAGAGGTAACGTGTGGCGTTTTCTCTGGGGTTCTGCTTGCCATAAAGACGGGGGCATGAGCGTAATTGTTAGCTCTCCATGCCGGGCGTCTCTCTCCGAGGCCGAGGGGGGGTCCTAGTGTGGTGTCACTATCTGCTTCTCATCTGTGCCGTGATTGAATGAAATCATATTAATTTGGAATCTTTTACTTTTTTTTTTTTTTTTTTTTTTTTGGACATCATTTGCATTTAATCAAGATGGGGACCACTGAGATCTGTGTATATATCAACTTTGTTTTGCTTGATGGCAAGAGGGAAAAAGTCTGTCTGCCAGTTTTCTTTTTCTCTGTATTCTGAGTCAGTGTACTACCTGCAGTGTTTACACACATGGAAATCTCTATGATGACTTCACATGAATTTATTATGAATGAGTGCAGTCATTTCCATTGGCCTGCTGTCCATGTTGCAAGTCAGGGATGGTGGCATATTGCAAATGCATGCCATTTGTATTGAAAAAGACAGCAAAGCAAAGAGAAAACAAAAAAACAAACCAAAAAAAAAAACATGATTTCCAATGTGCCAGTGCCCTGCTTTCCTCCAGCATCCTTAATACTGCCACCAAAAAACAAACAACAAAAAAAAAAAAAAAAAAAAAAACTAACCCTTTTCAACTGTTATAGTGCATGTTTGCTGGGAGCTCTCCCAAATTGAATTTTGAGGCTTCTATTGGAGAAGTATGCTGACTCAGAAGCGATTCATCTCCTGAATGGCAAAAAAAGATGGGTGCTGCCAACACGGCTCATCTCTGATTTGAAGTGCCTAACCAAATCTGTCTTTCTTCAGCAAGGAGGAAAGCCGTCGTGTGGCGTTTTGCAATGTCACTGCAACACTTCGGTCGATTTTACACGTTTTCAGTTTTCGTGTCACAAAGCCGGCCAGGTGCAGAAATTCATCACAGAATTAAAACTGCTTCGAATAATAAAACAACGAGTGCAGACAGTCTCGGTGAGGTGGTACTGGATTAAGGATTAAGGAAAACCTCTCGTGAGTGTGCGGTTTTCCTTCCGATGTAAGAATTAAATTCCTCACCACATCGGCTAAAAATAAAAATCAGATCTTGACTCTGCTTAAAAAAAAAAAAAAAAAAAGAGAGAGAAGTATCCCATTTAGATTTGGTTAACTTGAGAGACTGGTGAGACCTGTGGAAGCCTCCCGATGGGAAATTCCACATATGAGAAAGAATCTGTAATCCAATAACTTTTTGTTTTTTAACATATCTTTTGATTATTATTTTCAAGACCATCCGCTGATACATGAGGCTTTCTAACTAGTAAACGTAAATGAAAATATCAGAGCCTGGCTTACATCATTATCAACCGATTATGAGCCAATGTTAGCTCATTAGACATATATCAGTGTTGCCATGTCTAATAATTGTTGTTGTTGTTTTATTGTTTATTAGGATCCCCATTAGCTTTTGTCAAGACAAAAGCTAGTTTTCCTGGGGTCCGTCACAAAAATAAAAACATTACATAAACCATCATTTAACAATTCAGCAATCACCCGTCTTCTAAATAATTAACTAAAAATAGGAGAAAAAAGAAAAAGATGCTACAGTAAATAAGACAGAATCAATTTGAAATACACCAAAATCACCTCTGGGGATTAGTACAGGCTTATTTGCATCAAGTGTTGTTTCAACTTTTTCTTGTCTAATAATAATAATAATAATAATAATAATAATAATAATAATAATAAATTTACAACTAATGCTACTACTTCTGCTACTAATAATGTTAGTGATTTGCATAGCCCTTATCACAAAGCAGCACTTTACAAGTTGATTTCCACGTTGATTAATATGCAAAAAAAAAAAAAGGCATATTGCCGTAAAAACCACTTCACAATCATTTCAAAACAGTGTTATCATTAGTTTGTCCAGCAGTCTCCATTGTTTACAGTATTTTGTGCAGCGTATGACTAATATACAGTCAGTGTTAAGAATCCAGTATCAGTTGGGCAGTTTCAAAACAGATTAGGATTATTTTTTTAAAGATGTTAGAAGGTATTTCTCCACCCTGTCCTTGTGGTGTTGGGATCAAAGAGGTGCTAATATTAGCCCGCTTAGAAATAAGAGTCGAATGGGACGTGCTGAGAGTCAGAAGAAAGGCGAACTATCAGCTCACACTGTTGAAAGACGGCGAGTTAATTCGGCATGGTGGCGGCGACCTCTGTATCTAATCGGATTGTGCGGCTGTAATTGTTCCCGGTGATGATTAGAAAGAGCTCGCCTCTCACTCCGTCTCTCATACCCTCTTCTCTTCTCACCCTTTTTTACTCTCGCACTTCTCTCTCCTCTCCTGACATCCCTGCCTGTCCTCCTGGTCTCCCTCCCTCTCTCTTTCTCTCTCTCTCTCTCTCTCTCGCTCTCCCTCCAGGTCGTTCCTCCCTCTTTCCCTTTGAAGATGGTTTCCTCGACGACGGCCACGGCGACCCCTCCCTGACCCCGGGCCTGAACTCGCCAACCCGCTGTCAGAACGGAGAGAGGATGGAACGCTACTCCAGGAAGGTCTTTGTCGGAGGCCTGCCGCCTGACATAGACGAAGGTGAACAGAGAAATGGAGGAGTTTTGTGTGTGTGTGTGTGTGTGTGTTTGTTTATATAAATCCAGCTCAGGGTCTTGCTGGGTGGCACAACACGTAACACACACTGCTGCAGATTCATCCCGGCAGACACATTCACAGTTTCCATCTGTCCAGTACAGCCATCGTCTTTTATTGTCGGCCTCTGAGCAGCCGCACCGAGACATGTGGCCTCCTTAAAGGCATCTTGACAGTCGAGAAAGAGAGCGGCCATTGCAACTCTAACTGCGACTTCTGTGACTTTTAATGCCTCCGCGCCGGCTACAGCCACGGCTGGAGGCGTTATGTTGTCGGGTTGTCTGCCTGTCCGTCTGCACATCCACACGGATACAGATCTCATGAACGCGATATCTCAGGAATTCTTTGAGGGAATTTCTTTCAATTTCTTTCAAAGTCCACTTGGACTCGAGGACGAACTGATTCGACTTTGGCGGTCAAAGGTCAAGGTCACTGTGAACTCACGAAAAATGTGTTCGGCCATAACTCAAAAAGTCATCTGCTGATTTTTTTTTTTTAGTTTCAAGCAAATGATTGGATAAAATGTCTTACAGGATTAAAAAATGTCAATCCTTTGAGAGGTTTTAGAGGTCACAGTGACCTCATAACCAGGAAAATCGAATGTGTTCATCCTGTGGTCAGAGTGTCAACTTCAAAACAATTCACAATTCAAACATTAACTGGAATCGCTCACGTCAGAATAGTTGTAAATTCCTTTTCGTGAAAAAATATCGTTAGCACCTTTTATTAAATTCCCTCAAAGTCCTCACTACAAATATTATGAGTCTGGATGTAAAGTGTAGCTTGACTGTGTTGCAGAGGCAATTCTAGTTTTGTATAACATCAAAAGGGCCTACATATATCACTCGGTATATTGTACATTTTGATGTCCTAAACCGACAGTTTGACAAGGTTAATTCAACAAATGGATCGGAGTTTTAGTTATAGAAACATTTCCCAGAGGCAGAGCTGCCAAAATAAACTTATTGGTTGAGTTAAACCTCTACGAGCGGAGCCAATGAACTTAC
This sequence comes from Myripristis murdjan, assembly GCF_902150065.1. Taxonomy (NCBI): domain Eukaryota; kingdom Metazoa; phylum Chordata; class Actinopteri; order Holocentriformes; family Holocentridae; genus Myripristis; species Myripristis murdjan. The sequence continues at coordinate 26,838,177 of NC_043994.1, forward strand.
AGTTTCTCTGGTTAATTAATATTAGATCGAAGCCCAGGCAACAAGAGAGGAGGCAGTTCTGTCCTTTTGCTCCTGAGTGAAACAGCAATCCAGCCATTAGATACACTGCAAAAACGCAAAATCTTACCAAGATTATTTGTCTTATTTCAAGTCAAAAATGTCTTATTTCTAGTCAAAATATCTCATTACACTTAAAATAAGACATGATCACCTCAGAAGTAAATTGTTTTTAGACAATTTTCACTTGTTTCAAGTGAAAATTCACTTGAAACAAGTGAAAATTTGCTTGTTTCATTGGCAAAATTTGCCAGTGGAAAACGTGAAAATTCACTTGAAATAAGTGAAAATTAGCTAGAAACAAGAAACAAATTTTGCCAATGAAACAAGCAAATTTTCACTTGTTTCAAGCAAATTTTCACTTGAAACAAGATGATCATGTCTTATTTTAAGTGTAATGAGATATTTTGACTAGTAATAAGACATTTTTGACTTGAAATAAGACAAATAATCTTGGTAAGATTTTGAGTTTTTGCAGTGCAGCCACAAAACAGGCCGTGCCAGTCTGTAGTGACAGGGAGGTGTGTAATCTTGGTTGCAGGCCTTCCAAAACCATGCATACCATGGACATGAATGAATGAAAAACAGATGTCATTTATGCTCTGAGAAAAAAATATATATAGATAGATAGCTCGGCCCACTTTTTTAATAATCTCAGTGAGATGATTTCTGCATCCAGATCAGCTCAAGTCCAAATTCCAATCTGCAGATTTTTGGGTTAGTTGCCTTTTTTTAAATATATTTCATGGCTGTCATGTGCTGTTAAGTGGGCCTGCAGTTTGGCTCCAGGGAGGCTCCTGAACTAAGCAGGTAGATAGTGGCCCCTCCATGAGGCTGCCACATTTTATGGCACATGTGACAGTTGTTTTCCACCGAGTGTGACGTGTGCCTAAGGGGTTAACGTTAATATGGCATGTTTACTCTCTTGTGTGTGTGCGTGTGTGTGTGTGCCCCGCTGAATAACCACATGTACTGCACATGGTGCCCAGGCACACACAGACACACACATAAAAACATGCCAGGCTGATGCACAATACGTTCCCTTAGCCGGCTGAAATATTCATGAGTTTCCACAGCAGCGTCGGCCCGGTGAATACTGGATGTGTCTGGCCTGTGTTCCTGTTTAATGCAGTGGCTACTACTGCAGCAGGAACACGGCAAAAATAGAAACTGTCTCTCTCTCTCTCGCGGCGGCGATGCCCCGCAGCTCGGCTTTGGTTGACCACACAGCTTTCCTTGACATGCGTATCTCATCCAATGAACTGTTGCCGGTGCTTAAGTGTCTCTCTCTCCTCTTCTTGTCCGTCTTCACAGATGAAATCACCAACAGTTTCCGTCGCTATGGACACCTCGTGGTCGACTGGCCCCACAAAGCCGAGAGCAAGTCCTACTTCCCACCGAAAGGTAACGACTAGCCTCTCAGATGGAGTGCGATCTGTATTTTCCCATCATTGACACACACACTATCCAGCACAGTCTACAACCAGAGGTATTACTTCTGGTGTTTTTTTCATCGTCTTTGAGTTTTCTGACGGGTCGTTTTACCCAGAATGAACGGCTCACGCTGGGAAAGCATGGCGTTGTCTGTTTATTTGAGCAGCCCCCTCACGGAAAAAAAATGCAAAGAATACACACGCGCTCATTCACACATATGTAGCTCCGCCGCAGGTCACCAAAGGGCCTTGTGCTCTTTGACCGGGCAAGCGTTTGTTTGAATGAATGCGTGAGGAGTAGGGGAGGTGGGGGGTGGGTGGTTCTGTCCTGGTGCGCAGCCTCTCCGGTGTCATGTAGGCAGGTGATCGGAGCAGCGCGATCCCTCTCGGAGGCCTCTACATCACTGCTTTTGGCCTGGAAGCCGCTGTGTGTCATATTTGGGAAGCTATTAAAGACGCTCTGGAAATAACTGGCATTCCATAGGCAGATGGTAATACGCTGCATCTGGAGGAGCTGTGAAAAACTCTGCCAGTTTCTCCCCCACTCTCATTTTTCAATATCCCTGTTTTGTTTTTAGCTTGGGAGGATTATTTTGAATAGGCTCAGCTCCACTAATATCCAAAGCCCGGGAGGAAAAAATGCAGCATCCTTTTAGGGGAATGAATGAGCTTGTGGGGGCTGGAGGACGCCGCCATGTAAGGGGAGGAGACAAGTGTGACTGATGAACTGTGCAGAATCCATCCCTTCCTCTAGCTTTCTATGTGGCATTGTGCTATAAGGCTGCACGGGCCCTCTAAAACACCTGAACGCCTCTGTTTTCTTTTAAAAAGACAAAACTCCAAGGGGAAAGTGCCGGAATATCCCACCCAAACGGCACTGTGAACTCACCATATTAGCTCGCAAGGGAGCTTGGCCAGATGCCCGGTGGCAGAGTTTTTTAGTACTAATAGCTAGAGGCTTGAGAGAGCAGGAGCACATCTGTGTGATTATGAGAGTGTGTGTGTGTGTGTGCGTGCATACATGAGCGTATGCCGCCGTGACAGTAGGATACACACATAACGGCTGATTTACAGATGTGGGATTCACATCCAGAGGTCAGCGACCCCTCCGTGTGTTAAATGTCCTTCCAGGCTTGACCGAATGGAAGACAGTCGTCACTTTCCATCCTGCCGAGTATTAAACTGACGGTTATGTGTCTCCGTACAGTTATGAAAGTGTTTTGGTTTCGGGATGACTCATGTTGTGGCTCTGTCAGGCTGCAGGAGCGGGGCAGGGCCCACACAGCGCTGGGATGGGAACTCGCAACTCCGATGGAGCTGATCGGCGTGAGCACCTTTTCAGCACAGCTCTCTCCAGAACGGACGCAGTGTGTTTTGACTTGCACTTTCCTTTTTATATGATTATGGATGGACTTTTTCCCAGGCGCACATTGTGGTGTGCAGTTTATGTGGTGCTTTTACATTAATACCGCTGTCGTGGCCAGGTCTCTCTGGGAACAAGAGGCTGCTCATCTTAATGGGGCTGCTTCACTAATACATGAAAAAAAAAAAAAAAAAAAAACCATTGCTTGGATGTCTTCTGGCCTGATGTGTCAGAGCGAGGTGTGAAAAAGCTCATCAAAATGCACCAAATTTTATATAAAACCTAATTTATAGAATCCTGAGAGCTTCAAGTTTAAACACGAGTACTTTCAAGTCGTTGCTTTTAATCATAAATTTGTTATTCCCATATGATTGTAGATGCAGAACTAACATTACATGCATCCAGATTGGAGCTCCACTCTCTCTCTGTCTCACTCTCTGTCTGTCTCACTCTTTCTCTCTCTCTCTCTCTCTCTCTCTGTCTTTGCCTCGGTGATGTCATGGCGACCAGTGGCCTCGTCGCCATGGTGCCGTCGCTCACGCCTTCTCATATCTCCCAACACCGTCATCGCCAGCTGCAATGAGCTTGAAATGTTAGGGAGCTATTTCTGTCTGTGATGGGTGAAAGGAGGAGGAGGAGGAGGAGGAGGAGGAGGAGGAGGAGGTGATGGTTGGCTGCTTTCAGGTGAATGTGTCTGTGCGCTGGAGCTGGAACCGTAGACTGCACGAAAGAAGCGCGCCCCGCGAGCTAAACCGGTATAAATGCTAATTTTCGCGTCGCACTGGAATAAGTGTTGGAGCAGCTCACAGGTTCAGGCTCTTTTCAAGGCATCAAAACGCTGTGATTGATGTTTTCAGCTGATTTTTTATTTTTTTTTCGATGTGCCTGATGAGCTTTTGCCACAAATATTTGATATATCACTGATTCTTGGGAATTTGGATAAAACAGGTTTTAATTTTGAGAAAAAAAGTGTGTTAAATTACAAAATCTGAAGGTATTTCATTATAGGCCAAGGTCTTGGCTGTTCAGCAATGTACCGGTGCAACCTCCTCTTTTTGCATTTTTTTCATAAAATAGGTTTTTCCAGTTATTAGGCTACTTTGTTTTTGTCAACACCATCACCGTAATGTTTTTTTTTTTATTTGAAAAACATATTTTTGGATTAAAGAGACTATTACTTTAATAGTTTTTTTATTATTATTTTTTAAATATATATCTGACGGTGGTGACGAATATCTGGGACACATTTTCAGCAACCACAAAATAATAGTAAATATTGTTCAAAACCCATCGTTTGTAGTTTTTAATACATATTATGATGTACTCTTTCATGTGGTAAAGATATTATTCAATGAAATTATTTTTGTTGTTTTAATCAAGTTGAAATGATTATCTCCTATCCGAGGACAACTGGTTTCGTAGGCCATGGGCCAACATATAATCATTCAATTAATACAAATTAAAAATAAACCTATAAAAGAACCTTACAAATGTGCAAAGGACCCCCTGATTATGCCCTTGATTCTTTTTATTCATTAAAATGTTGTAAATTTCCAGCAGAAATAGCATTTTTCTTAGTGGGACATGATTTATCCAAATTCTCAAGAATCAGTGATATATTTGAGTTACAACAAGCAAACACTGCAGTATAAACCCCCCAAAAAAGATCATTTTTAACATTTTTAAGTTTAGTTTGGATTTCATTGGAATGCCATCCCCAGTGCTATTTAGCATGTACCACCTGAGCCACTGAGGTAAAGAGTATAAGTAGGGAAACTCGCGGTCTTTCCCGTAAGATATGAACGCAGCAAAAGAGTGGGTTTAGTTTGGGAGAGCAGGTCAACACAGAGCGGCGGCGGCGGCGGCATCGGTATGACGTTCTACTACACTGCCCGGACCCGTGCCTCAATTTATCTTTTCGCCCTTGCGTTGGGATTATATCCAGTGAGTGACTTCTCCAAATTGAGATTATTAGCGACGCTTCATTTCGTTTCACTCCCCTCCCTCGCTCTCTCTCTCTCTCTCGCTCCCTCCCTCCTCATTCAGTCTGCTCTCGAAATGCTCCAACAGCCTCGGGGCCCATATTTGTTTTTAGGAGAGCAGATGTTTGTGTCTCCCTCCATCCGAGCCTGCCAAGCCAGCATCTTCTTCTTCATCATCCTCCTCTCGCCCCTCCCTCCCTCCTTTCCCGTCGTCACATAAGCTGCTGTCATGAACGGGTTTATTTACATTCAGTCACGGCCCTCTGTGGATTTGTCTGCTATCTCTCCTCTGTCTCTCTTCTTCCTCTCTCACAGGATATATAGCGTTACATGGTGGTTTGGCTCCATCTCTGCTGTTCACAGAAAGCTGCATGTATCCAGACTTTTGGAACGGGATCATGTGTATGTCTCCGTATGCGCTTGCCTCCTCGGTACTTATGTATGTAAAGTGCTGTGAGGGCACTTTTTCCTGGAGGCTCGCTCTCCATCCTCCTGCCGTGTTTTACTGATAGGGAGTGGCCGATTTACTTCTCGCTAATCCCGGCCGCCAGGGCCTGCACTCGGGGGGGGGGTCCAGGCCCGCGCCCTCACCTAGAGCGAATAAATCTGCGGGCACGTGTCGTTTTCCTGATTTTCGAGCAGATAAGCCTGGATTTAGATGTCACTATTAAAGCCAGAGAGATGCACATTGTAACTACACCGACACGGTTTTTGACTCATCCCGGATTGGATTTCAGCGGCGTCAACACAACTCTCGCTTTATGAGGTAATGGAGAAAATAGGATAGCAAATGGGGAGTTTTGGGTTTCAGATGGCGTTGTGGAGATGTTTGTTGAGGTTATGCGCGCATGCTACTTTTTTCACTGACACCACCAGTTCCAGGCACCAAGTATCCGCTGAAAAAGGGGGCTGATGTTTACCGAACCGTAGATTATTCATTTGGGTTCACTGAACAAAAGTGGTTGATTTCGTCAGATTTTCCTCAAAGTTGCCTTTATCCTCGAAATCCTACACATTAGCGTTGGGAAAGTCTTTTAATTTCAATCCCTTGCTCTACGTCAAAAAATAAATCATCATAACTAGCCATTTAGTTACATATCCAGTGTTTAAAATCTTGTTTTTTTTTCCATTAAATGTGAAAAAATGTGCCGGTGGGATGAGAAAACGCCACTTCTTTCCAACACTAATCAACTTGTTTCCTCAATCAAGTGTCATTATCTTGATCCTGGTGGACTGATCTGCCTTATGCTTCCTTGTTTCAACATATTTATACTTTTTTCCCAGGAAAACAAGTGAAACTGCACTGGAAACAAGTGGGATTTTATCATTGTAAAGGACACTAAATGACTTGATGACAGGATGGAGATAGTTTTTTTTTTTTTTGCTGTGTAGCCTCTCTAACATCTGTGTAGTTGCCTTTCCAGGACGAGTGTCTGTATCGATGTGGCTTGCATGAGGTAGCAGTTTTCTGGCTAAGTGGTGGTACTTAGTGACGACTCTTGTTTTTAATTTTGTAAATTGTCAGCAGGTTTACTTTCGAGCGAGCCTATTCTTTCCCCATGAGTCAAGCTGCTGGCCCGCGGCACAGGAAAGAGTTGTTCTCGTGCGTGGTCCTGCATGAGGTCACCGGCTGGGCCGTGCGACCTGTGAGGCATTCTGCCTATCGTTTGTCTGTAAACAGAGTTCTTCAGGGCGGAAAATACTGCGGGTTTATGTATTCTCTTCCTCCCCGGACACTGTCGGGGAGCTCAGCAGCAAAGCCCTATAAATCTCAGGCACGAGCCACTGCAGATCTGTGCTCTCCTCCCGTGGCGTAAGCCTCTGCACTGCGCAAGGCCAACGGAAAAAGACACAGGTCCTCTGTCCCGTCCAGACTAAATACCGGAGCATTTCAGCGGCACAGATGTCCGTGGACTCTGCCTCACTGTCTGCTTCAGTGGACGGCCTTAGGTGTCGAGGCATTTCAGTGAAAAATCTTTCTCCCCTCATTCAACCATTTACGTGTCGACCCATTTTATGTTATGTTATGTTATTCGGGCTATTTATCATAAAGGCAGATTGTATACTAATGGAGCCTCGCTTGTCAGATATAACCAGCAGATGTACAGACTGGTGGGTGACACTTTATACTCAAAACAGCTCAGGGAACAAAAAATAGTGACTCATCTCAAAAGAATGTTTTCTCTCACAGTTTTGCACAACACAGACCCACAACCCGGAGTCAGGAACATGCCTGACTTTGAGGTGATGCAGGACAATTTAAGAAGCTTGTCTAACGAAACAGATTGTCCAATATCGAACGGTCATGGTTTAGGCTGGATGAAATATGCAGGAAAATAATGTGCAGACACCAGATCGCCATGCACGACCACCCTGCAGGACTTAAGTATTTTTTTTATTATTGCATTTTTAATGCTGTGTGTTCTGACGTTCAGTTCACCTGCACTTTGGGTGAACTCTAAATTAAATTTGTGCCGGGTTTCGTTGATGCAAGAGAAGCTCACCGACGGCTGCAGAGCGAAATGGGGTGCAGCGCTTGAAAAACTTGTTTCTAATGCAGAACTCCTTTCTTTCTTCACCCTCTAGCCACCTTGCCTTACTTTTGCAACTTTCTAGCAAGGTCCATTAAAGCACCAACTCTCCTTTCACTTTCCCTTCCCTCTCCCCCTCCCTCTCTCTCTCTCTCTCTCTCTCTGTGCAGTCTGCGTCCCCCTCTGTCCTGCTGCTCCCCATGCCGTCATGCATTTCAGAGCTCTCTATTTGTATGGCAGTCATTCATGCTGCTTCTCCCTACATTTCTCACTTCTTTTCTCCCCTCTTTCCATCTGTTTCACTCTTCTTCCCCCCCCCCCTCCTTCTTTTCTCTCGTTCTCTCTCCCTGCTGCCCTGGGTCATAGAACACGTTGTTCCCTCCCTCAGACTGTACGAGCTGTTGGCTGGCTCTGCCTTTTCATGCCTTTTTTTTTTTTTTTTTGTGCAAGACTGCAGTCGTTTTTTTACACTGAGGGGGGATGTGAACACTAAACCACATGATTCCCCCCAATGACAAACCCTCTTTATGTAATCCAGCGGCAGAGGGAGAGGGGAGCCTATGTTGGGCGATGATGAGGCATGTCAAGGATAATGATGACGATGCACAAAATCCTCTTTCCGCAGACTACTTGTCTATTTCCTGTGGCTGGTGCGTGAAGGAGCCGGCTCTGTGTCGACCAGTAGCAGAGAGACGGAGATTAGTGGGTCACTTAAAGCAGTTGATTGCAATTAGCTTTGAATTCGGGATTCATATTTTATTTCAACCGCAAACTCACAGACAGTTATACAGAAAACATACTTCCCCGTTAAAGCTGTTCCCCTGCTGGAACATCGTGATGCTTTTGCCTCCCGGTGCAGAAAAGTTGAGAAATATGACTGTTTTCGTTTTTTGGGCGGTCGGCGTGCCCGCTAAACGATGACAGCACAGACCCCAAAACCACTCATGTGTCTTCAGCAGATCAGGGTGACATTAGCATACATTATGCTGAGTCACAGTAACTACCATTATCTTACAATTCAGAAAAAAATGAGCAATTGTAGCAGCTTTGAAATGAAAAAGTAAGTAATCCTATAATCCAGTAATAAACTGTGACCACATCAGCTGTATTAAGCAAATGAAAGAGAGTTCACTTTTTGAAATTGATGAATGCAGAAGGCACTGCAAGTCAACTTTTATTTTAAAAGTGTCTTTTCAAACACAAGTTACAAAACGCTGTATACCAGCAGTAGTGCAAAACATGAGATGTTTACACGGCTGTGTTAAATGCTTGATTCTGATTGGTCAACTAAGGCATCCTGTGGTTGTTGTTCTTTTTTTTTTTTTTCTGAATAGAAGACCATTTTCACGCTGCAGCCTCATCACCGTACCTGTTTGCACGTCACACTTCCTCGCTGCTGTGTGAAACCAAATGAACAGAAATAGGTGTATTCTGGCTTTTTTGTGAGATATAGCCATACAGTATTAATAATAATATATTTCATGGTGGTCTTCTGTCCGAAAATGACCTTTGCGGCTCATTATTTATGAATAGAGGACCAACACGTCATGAGTTATCCCTTGCATAGAATTTCACATCACTAAAAAAAACAAACAAACAGAAAAATGCATGCACTTTGAAAGGTTAACTGCAAAGGTGTGCAATCACAAAAGTCATTTAAAAACAACAGAAATCAGACGTCAGTTTATTAACACAGGGATTATACAGGCTAAAATTAGGAATATACAGGCCATATAGGAAAACCACTGATAGTTTTACTATTTAAAGAGAAGTGTTGCTGAGATTTAAGTCTTGTTGCTTTGAATAATCCTCATGGCTCACTATTATTCAACATCTTGCATGTTAAAATGCTAAAATGAAAATGATCTCACATGAGACTTGGAGATTATTCCCGGCCGTCGCTAGGTGGACGCTGTCTGGTTAATGTCTCTTATGGCTTATATTTCAAGCGTCATTAGCTTTTTAACATTTTTTTTTCTTAAAAGTCAGCAGCTTGTAATGCTGTGGCTTGTGGTTCCCTCGTGCCGTGTGCTGATACAGAAGTGACCTCTGCTATCGAGGGACAAAACTTTCCTGAGGGCGGCTGCAGGTGGTGCAAAAAAAAAAAAAAAAAAAAAAAAAAAAAGCGGAGACGAGCCGCAGTCTAGGTGGTACACCATGTCCCGTCACTGTGATGTGGGATGCATAACAATATTCATGCAGACACACACACACACACACACACACGTTCTCTCAGGGGAGCAGCTGTTTGGGCCTTCATGAGGACACACACACACACACACACACACACACACACACATGCGCCTGCTTACGCACCTGCTTTTCCATTTCACCCCTGCTCACTTTCTTTTCTTCTCTCTCTCTCCCTTGCTTTCATTTCCCCCCACCCTCTCTCTACGGCATTCGCTCACACACTCACACACACACACCCTTCCTCCCTCCCCTGATGCACACACACTCAGACGTATCCACATATCACGGTCGGCTGGGTCTGCCGAGTCAGACTTTTTTTTTTTTTTTTTTTTTTTTTCTCCCCTTTCCCCTCATCTGTAGCCGCTCCGCTCTGGAATGCCGAAAGTGAAACATGACAGTTGAACATTCCTCTTTGCCATTTCCACTCATGTATTTTTGTGCAGACGTGCGTGCGTGGCCGTGTGTGTGTATATGTGTGTGTGTGTGTGTGTCAGTGAGGGTGATAATGAGGGACACAGATTCCAAAAGCAGTCTTCCCAGGGGACACACGGCTCTTGTCGTGGCCTCGAGAGACACTTTTACGCAAAGTGATATAAAGTTATAAATTGGAGAGGGAGGGTGTGTGTGTGTGCGTGTGCATGTGTGTGCGTGTGTGTCTGCCCCACTAAGACAGCGCCTCGTAAGTCCCCTGACTCCCGGGTGCCACAGGTGGTGCCGGGCTCCTGCAAACGTCATTAAAGCAATACTAATAATTTCCAATCAATGCGACTGCTCTCTCTCTGACGGCTCTTATTCATCATTTTGAAAGTCAAACGCTGGTTTCGGTCTCTCCTCTCGTTTCTTTTCCGAGGCTCCGGTGCTCATCCTGGTTCGCCGATAAATCAGAGCCTTGTTGCTGCACGAGCCCCCTGTAGCGTGATGAGATGAATGAAGCGGGGCCCCGTCGGTTTTTTCGAACCCTCCCAAACCGTCGAAATGGCTTTGACCTTGGACGAGGTCTCGCCTCTCAATGCTAAATAATTTAATAGTGCGTAGGGACTCTGTCTGCTCCTTCTCTCTCTCTCTCTTGAAAAGACATCAGCGACGTCTCTATCTGACCCAGCGCAGGAAGATTTGCGGCGTGCTGGCCTGATCAATTTTGCATGGTTCCTTTAGTCGTGGAGCGCTCTTAAGTCATTTTAGCTGTGTCAGCGCGGGCGGCGAGGGATTGGGTGTAGAGTGTCTCGCGGAGGCTGGCTCGCCAAACGAACATGGAGGAGGAAGCCGCGAGGTCACACGCTCACGAGAACACAGACCTGCTTTAAAGTGCCAATATCTGCCAGAAGGAAACCAATACGAGACTTAGTCATGGGATCGTGACTCCCACAATGGAGACACTGTAAAAAAAAAAATTGAGATGTTTCTATGAATTCTTGACCAGAGGACACAAATCAAAGCATTATGGTCACAAGCTCACAAACACAATAGGTGTAGTTACCGTACGCGGAGCCGCTTCTTTTTCCTTAAAAGCCCTGCTCTCTGTCCGTGTGCCAGGCTACGCCTTCCTGCTGTTCCAGGAGGAAACCTCCGTTCAGGCCCTGATCGACGCCTGCATCGAGGAGGACGGCAAGCTCTACCTGTGTGTGTCCAGCCCCACCATCAAGGACAAACCGGTGAGTGGCAGATGCTGCAGGAAAATCAAACGCAAATAGATTTATGTTTGTCACACGCCTCAAATGTGATCATAGTTGTCCTCTCTTCAAATTCTTCAAAGCAGAAACGAAATCCTTGTTTGTATCAGTCAGAATCAAATCAGTTTAATCGTAGAATGTGTAAATAAATCACAATGAGTGTGAAGGAATTTATGATGTGCAAAAGTGCTTTCCCATGATGCCTTTGCAGGGGGTAAAGCCTTGTTTTTGTCCTGGTGTTCAGGTCCAGATCCGGCCCTGGAACCTGAGCGACAGTGACTTTGTGATGGACGGCTCCCAGCCTCTGGACCCCCGCAAGACCATCTTTGTTGGGGGAGTGCCACGGCCTCTGCGTGCAGGTAAGTGATGGCATGAATGGGATAAGTTTCTGCGAGGCCCTCAAACCCTCTGGCCTCCTCGGGTTGGCTGGCACGGAGCGCAGAGGCCAGAGGCTATAATGAAAGTTCTCCCTATGAGAAAGCAATCCTCTACTTGGGTTTCCAGGAAGCCGGCCAACTGGTCGTCATGTTAAGTATTCATGATGCGGTGGAAGGCTCAGTCTTTCTGTTCTTGGGATAAACATCGCTGGCTTGTCTGCAATGTGACCCCTACTAATTATATCAGCAGTTTGAGACTGCTGCTCTGATGAATAGGGCACTACTGTAGACTTTTACCCCTTTTAATGCTATCCTGCTGGACACAAGCTCAAGTTAAGCTTGTTTGCCTCTGTTTTTCACAAACAGAGGCTGAAGGCCGTCAATTCAGTAACAAAAGAAAGGGAAACAGTGTTGCAGACTCACAGGTTGTTTTTTCCAGTTTTTGCTCCATTTTTGCGCAACAGTCACAGCCCTGTGGCACTAACTCTCCCTCCCTCTCATCTGCTCTCTCCTCCAACCTTGTTTTCCTCCAGTGGAGCTGGCTATGATCATGGACCGGCTGTACGGAGGTGTTTGCTACGCTGGCATTGACACCGACCCAGAGCTCAAATACCCAAAGGGAGCGGGTCGCGTGGCCTTCTCCAATCAGCAGAGCTACATTGCTGCCATCAGCGCTCGGTTCGTTCAGCTGCAGCACAATGACATTGACAAAAGGGTGAGTGAGTTCATATTCTACATTCACACTATCCCTCCTCTGAAAGAAAGTCGCGTCTCGACCACAGCTGAGGTTTCTGCAGTCATTCCTATGGCATGCTGTAGATGTGAACTCTGCTTGAGCCTTCCTCTGTGTATCAGAACTTTTATTATAGCTTGGTTTTCAGCTGACTGCTCAGTGCCGCCGACAATAACAGCAGGCCAGGCCTGGCTGTATAATCACTTTGGCCTTTGGCTGTCGGAGTCCCGACAGATGTTTCAAGTTGCAGACACATAGGGTTGGTTTAATTATAGGAGTTCCCTATGCATGTATATCCACCCGGGCTGCACTGCAGCCTGCTTATTTTAGGCACACTGGCCAATAGCAGTGGGGTAGATTGTGACCAAGAGAGACTGGTTGTCAGCCAGGAGGCCTTGCCTCTGTAGGGCAAGGCTGTCCACTCCCCTCACCCCAGACTCCTCCTCAGGGAGTTTGGGGTGTCTTTGTTGTGACTGGAGCCCATTTCAGTAAAATTCATTCATAATCCACAAAACAGGCTTAAGAAAAAAAAATCACTTTATAGAGCAACAGAGGGTACAAATGAGGAGGTTCCTTTCAAAATGGGATATGAACAGAAACTCATGAAATTCAGAAAAGAAGTAGCAATTCTATACCATTTTGTAACAGAACTCTTCAAATACTGTGCAGATAATACACATAACACATATCAGCCGTTGTCTGGATGAACAAGGTGTAATGCCCTTTAAAGGGGACTTGCAAAAAATAAAAATAAAATAAAATAAAATAAAATAAATAAAGGAGGTACTTGAATTTGTCTTGGACAACAGGATCAGTATCTGTGTGAATGTCTGGAGCCTGTCTGTCCCAGCAGTTACACCATCTGTTAGTAAAGGCAACAGTTTTGAACGTAATCATGATTATCCGTTTACTTCATTTTGTCGATGGTGTCATATTCCTTTACCATAGGTTGCTAATGAAGCGGGTAATAGCCCATATAATAAATTTTTGCTTTTGCAGAAATGATTAAAAAGGCACAAGGAGCGCACATCCTTGGTAATTACTCTCCTTTCTCCATACGCACAATGGGCCCATTTAGTCAGCCGCAATGCCAGCCTTATTACAGGGTGAGCTGGAGCTAAAGGTTGTGGGAGAAAACAAGGATGTCTATCGTCGCCACTTTTGCTGCTAATCCTCTCTCCTCACGCCCTCAGAGACCACAATCATTCCATTAACTGTAAATGGGTCTTAATGATAGGACAGAGAGGCGCAATTACAGCCGGCCGGCCTCGTGTCCACTGAGCTGATGATGGCGTTTAATGGCGTGGCGGCGTTTGCCATTCCTGCCCGTGTCGTCTGTCTTGTTTGAAGGCTGCTGCTCACGGCCACGCTCGCTGCGCTGCGGCCGGTAGGGAGTCCACGGCTCACGGGGGGACAATCTCAGGTTGATAACCTTTCATTTTTGCGGTCATGCTGTTGCAAGGTCAGCACCCGCCTCGCCCGCTCGTGCGCCGAGGCATCTCCATGGCGACCGAGCTCTCATTTCTTGTCTGCTGGCGAACAGTCAAACTCATTTCGCCGGTGGACAGGAAGATACCTGCTTCGATCGAGCCGTAATATTTTGGAAAATTGGAGATAAATTGCCTTGCATGGGCTGTGCGGTTTAATAGCAGCGCACTACAGCCACTGCAGCACATTTATCTGCCTCATGTGCTGGTTTTCCACCGTATTGATCAGACATAAAACTGTACCATTATTGGAACAGCATCTAGAAAGACACATGATCTGGTCACTGACAGTCAATTTCTTTATTTTTTTCTCCTCAAGTAGAAAAGGCATGTCAGGGGGATGACATCAGCTATTAGATTATGTGTCATGTTCTTGGCACCGGTGGAGTGATTTGCCTTATTCGCCTTGTTTCAAGGTACTGACACTAATGTGACACCGCATCTGAAATATGTGGAATTATCTCATTGCACTGGCAGATAATTTAACTCGTTTTGAGAGAACTAAAGGCCGAATAAGGCTGATCATGAGAGCGCATGGCTTGTTCGGATACACTTTTTTCACAGTGTACGTCTTGTTCTATTAAACTTGAATGAGAGCCAACGGTAAAAGCAGTCATAGATACGAGGGCAATACCCCTCATAAATGTTTTATCCAAACAGACCCATCAGATCTCCAAAAGGCTCGGCAGCAAATTCTGGCATCACAGAGCCATGTTTTTTTTTTTTTTTTACGAGTGTTGAAATGATTATTCAGTTCATTGATTCATCCAGTGACAGGAAATGATTTTATTTTTAATAATACAACAATCATTTGTCATTTATCAAGGTAAAATGCAAGTGTGTAGCTTTACAATGGTAAGATTTGTTTGCTTTTTTCCATTTCACATCATAAGAAAATCCTTTTTTTTTTCTTGGCCGCTGGTTAGACCGAGTAAGACGTCACTTTGGGCTCCGGTAACTGAGACGGGTATTTTTCATTTGGCGTTTTAGACTAAATGATCGGTTAATTGATTTATCGTTAATGAAAATAAACAAGTCCTATATTCTTTCATTCTCAGTCCTATGCACAGCCCACAGCATGTCAGGTAGCTGAGCAGCAGCAGGTTAATGGCTTGAGGTCAGAAGCCACGCGGCTCCTGCACTCGTTTGGCTCGTCCGCTCGATGTCGTTTCTAAGCATCGCCTGTCGTGTTTTCTGCCCGCAGGTGGAGGTAAAGCCGTACGTCTTGGACGACCAGATGTGTGATGAGTGCCAGGGGGCACGTTGTGGGGGTAAGTTCGCCCCCTTCTTCTGTGCCAACGTCACCTGCCTGCAGTACTACTGTGAGTACTGCTGGGCCAGCATCCACTCACGGGCTGGCCGCGAGTTTCACAAGCCACTGGTGAAGGAGGGGGGCGACCGCCCTCGACACGTGTCCTTCCGCTGGAGCTGAGGGGGGCAGAGAGTCGGCCCTGCCCCGGTGAACCCGCCCCCGACAGCCCCCAACCCGCCCCCCCGACTCCTGGTACCCTACGACCCGGGACAGCGCTGCGCCCCCTCCCCGAACCCCACCTACTCCACCCCACTCTCCACAACCACCTCGTGAAAAAAGCAAAAAGGATACCATCAAATACACGGGACTTTCTTCTTCAAACCACATGGCTCTGAACTCATTGTCTAGTGTTCCCCTCTGGAGATGCATAGCGGGGAAGTGAATCGCGGAAGTCTATCAGCTTAGAATTTGCACTTTGGCACAAAATCTCACGAAACACACACAGGATGGTATGTTAGACACCTTGCTATTTTCAATCCCCCGTTCTGTTGACTGGGTGGTGTGGTGTGACGTGTTGGACCCCCCCGCCTTGCTGAGACAGAGGTGGCACCATACATATATTTAAAAAAAAATATATCTATTTTTTGGTTTTGTATCTATCTATGCGTATATAGATAATTTAAATTTTATGTAAAAGGAGCATGCACTTATTTTCAAAACTTGTAGTTATATTGCCCCTAGTAAAAATAATTACCAAAGGCAAACAAAATTAACGCATACAGAAAAGCAAAATAGGTGGCATAAGATGTAGCAAGATTTAACATCTATCCAGTAGTGTGGGCCCTTAACGCCCAGAGTAAAAAAAAATAACACGGCTATATTCGCTCTCAATTTTGACTCTGAAAATATTAATACCTCATAAGCGCAATCAGATTATTTTGCTTTCAATTTCTAGGTCTTTATTTTTATAATAACATTATTTTTTAGTGTTATGTAAATGTAATGCTGCAATAGCTTTGCTGCTAAATCCATGGTATGAACCGATACCATAAGTACTTTATTCAGGCTAGGGTGTAAAATAATATTAAAAAAAAAAGACGAAATCTAGAGAAGCACCTGGTGTTTTAGGACGACAAGCTATCGACGGGGGAGGGGGCGCCCCTAGACAATGATGGCTACCTTTGTGGGGGTCGGGGTGGGTCGCCCCTAACTGCATGTTTATTTCAATCAGGTTGCTGCATGCAATAGACTTTTCAGTATCATGTCTACTATTCAATTCTGCCCATGTTTGCACAACACACTATAGACGTACGTACGACTAGCACGGAACTGGACAGAGGCAGGGAGGACTGGTCAGAGGAATCCAGCGAGACGCCGCGGCATCGCTGGGCGGGCTGACAACCCACGCCGCGGGGCAGTCAGAGCATCAGAGCAGACGGTTTCCACGGAAACCCCGACAAAAAAAAAAAAAAAAGAAAAGAAAAAAAAAGGCAGTGAACACATCCACACGACGGGGGGGGGGGAGGGGAGGAGAACATCCTTAATAATCACAAATCCAATTAAATGTAGGATTACCATTTAAAAACTGTCTATGATAGGTGAAGTACTTTTTTGCAGTGATTGTTGATATAATTGTGCAATTTTTTATACCGTATGTAGTTAGGTCTGAGTATGCCTAGAACTGTGATTCGCTTTAACTGTCGTTGATGTCCGACATAGAAGTCCTGTGAAACTTCATAACTAGTGTATGCACACGTATATGTTCTCTTGTACACACACACACACACACACACACTTGCACCAGTAACACACGGAAGCCTCTCGACACACATGAACACACACAGATAGCTGTCTTTCTTGCGCACACAAACAGGCCTACCAAACTCACACACACACACACACACACACACACACACACAGAGTCTGATCGGACGTACGTACAGAGGAGGAGACAGACTAAATGTGAGCTTAACTGAGAACTGAGGTTTTAGTTTGATTTTATTTGACGTTTTCGTTTTCGTTTCACCACTGACAAAGCGCAACGTTCATGTCCCCGGAAAATAACCAAAGAGCGCACGTGTTCGACTTCGACAAACCACCTGCACACACACACACACACACACACAGACACACGTATACACACACACACATACACAGCTACCCACGGAAGAGACTGCGCTAATTACTAAGCCTCCTTAACGAGGGCTGAAGGTGCGAGGTGGACGCTTTTGTGCGGTAAAATTAGACGAGGAAAGAGGGAGGAGAAGAAGAGGAAAAAAAAACAAACATTTTGAAGCTACTGGAGCCTTGAGGTTGATAAACTGAGCTCCTTAGTCTGCACAGGCTCTCACTACATGGCTAGAGGGGGGGATGGGGATGGGACGGGACGGGATGGGACGGGGCGGGCGGGATCTATTGGAATAACATTGCCAGAACATGCAGATGTGCAAGCTGGGTTACCATATTTATCCAGATTTTTTTTTTTTTGTTTTCCTGCAAAGCTTGAAGTAGAGAAATGACCTGCTAAAATGGTGGACATATTTTTTTATCAAAAGGCTATGGTTATGGGGTGCAGTTCAAACAGGGCGGGGCGGGGCGGGGCGGGGCGGGGCGGGGGGAGAAAGGTGCATGGCCGGGGCGGGGCGGGAGGGGTTTCGTCGTTATGAATGCAATACATAGAAACTAAAGTATTGGCTGCTGAAGTTTAGGGCGGCTCGGGTTTGATCAGCGGAGCCGCGGGGCGGGGTGGGGTGGGATGGGATGGGACGGGGGCGTTTGGTGGGGCGGGAGGGCAAGTTACACTGGTTTTAGCAGTTTTGTGGACAATCCGACTGGGATCCTACATCATTGCAAGTACGTGTGTCGTCCCCCCCTTTGTTTTTTTTATTTTTAAATTTTTTTTTTTATTTTTAATCTTTATTTTTTTTTCGTCCGTGAGTTGTGATTGTCCCGTGCTGGCACCCCCGCGGTCCCTCCTCTCTCGTTTTAGTCGCAAACTGTTTTGCTTTAGGATAGACGTTTTCGTTTGTTTCTTGTCAGAGAAAACTAATTGAAACTAAGCAGAAGATACTTTTTTTACTGATAGAATAAAAAAAAAAAGAAGAAGAAGAAAAGACTCAAAAAAGAGGCTAACCATGAGTAATAATAAGTATCCCTATGAAAGTGAATTCTGGGTGTTTTTGTGACATTTCTTTCCCCACCCAGAAGGGTTTTCTATGTTTGTTCCTTCTCTATGATAGACATTTGTTATGCACTACTCTTTGTATCTGAACAGTTTTCGACAGTCAGCAATTCTTTTTGTTAAAAGAGAAAAAAAAAGACGAAAAAGCGTGCTTTCTGACTGACAAGATCTTTTGCAATACCTCAATTTTGAAATATATTAGGAGAGAAACTGATATTTTCTAAGTAAGTTTATTCAGATGAAAAAAAATATATATTAATTTAATTCTTCAAGAGAAATGATTTAACAGATGGTTGATTTTTTTTTTATTTTTATCATGCTTATTTGCTTTTATTTTAAAAATTTTATTTTTTGAAAATGACAACAACAACTGAAGGAGCTAGAGCTTTATAACTTTAATATAATGACGTAGTTAGTGAGAGTACAGTCTACTTTATTACAGAGGAGGTTAGAGTGAGTGTCCCACTGGTCGAATTGGTCGAAAAAACGAAAACAAAAAAAGAAAAAAAAATCAAAGTTCTCACAAAGGAGAGATCTTTACAAATATCAGGTGCTTAGAGAGAAAACTGAACATACTTCCCACGTTTTTTGTATATTTATAATCAATCATTTACTATGCTGACCAGAGTTGTGAAAGAGATCTTCTGTTCGTTATTTTTTTAAGAAAACTTTTTTATGTTTCCTAAAAGTATGTGCTCCCTTTTGTTTTGTAAAAAAGCAACATGACCCTGATTTGTTGGCCTGACATCGTTGGGAGAAAAAAACGAAAAAGAGACTTCGGAGAGTCACTGAACAGCTGGAGGTAGAGAGACAAGAATGTTATTTTTAAAACACAGAAAAAAGACACAAGTGTTTCACCTGTAACTTGACCGAAAGCCCCCAAGGTGCATCAGTTGAATGGTGGCCTTCTCTTCACGCAAGACTTGAATTAGTCCCATTTTTTAAGGCTAAGAACCTTGATTCTTTGTTGTAATGTGCAATACTGTTTGTACTGTTTGTAAAAAAGAAGAAAACAAGAAAAAGAGGCATAAATCTTTATTGCAGAATTATTTTCATTGCAAGCATTGTGATTCACTAAAATCATTTTCTACTGTGTATTTACCTACTCTACCTGCTAGTACCTTCCAGTAGTAATGTAGCCTTTGTACTGAGAAATTTTCATTATTTTTAGAAAGTTTTGCTAAAAAAGAAAAGAATTTAAACATATTTACATATTTTCATTTTTATTTCGTATTTTCTTTACAGACTTATTTCTCAACCATTAATAGTTATTTCTGGGGGAGACTTTCATATCTGGTCAATGTCATTAATATTATTTTGTATTTTTACTTGGAATAAATTAATTTTATGATGCTAATTCTTTAAAAGTTTATTTTTTTGGTTTGTTCACTTTGTTTCGTTTTTTTTGAAGCTGAGAAGAAAAAAAAACAACAACAAACAACGACAACAACGACTTTGTAATATTGTTACTAAAGTGTCTAGATTCTTGAAATGCTGAGCTTTATGTGTTTTAACTCGCTGATGTTGCTTACATTAGTGTGAAAATGATCTACGAGGAAAAAAGACAAAAAAGCAAAAAAAAAAAAAAAATTAATAATAATATAATAACACTACACACAAAACAACAGAATGGTGGTTGGTAATGTGAAGTGATTGGCAATGTAAACAGATGACCAGGCAATAAAAATAAAAAAATAAAAAGGCAGAATGGAGCATACATGCAGTATGTTGTGCTATACTTGTGGAAGCTGGACAACAACACTTAACACTCTGCTTCTGCTACTGCAAATACTCACAAATACTCACAAATACTTACAAATACTACAAATACTACCACGACCACTAACTCGACAGTACTTCATCCCTGGTGCACGGCGGCGGCGGCAGACGTCGCAGCGCCTCCTTCCATGTGAATTTGAAATGTTAAAAAAACAGCCGCTTCTTCTTATCCTTTCCATAAATGTTTTCGGTCATTTCACGTCCTCCTCAAAGCGGTTTGGGTTTTGGTGAACGGTGCACACACACACACTCACACACACACACACAAACTGCACCGGTGTGATTGTATTTAAGTACGAATGTAAATGTGGAGATGCACTGTACAGATGGATATATAGATATATATATATATGGGGGGTTGGGGAGGGCATTTATGAGTCTTGGTTATCCAGAGAAGGCATTGGTCTAATATTTCTTTTTTTTTTTTTTTTTTTTTTTTTTTTTTTTTTTTAATTGCATTTCCTCTCACTGACTTGGTTTGGTTTCTGTACATTTGTGTGAAATCCAACTTTTTAATTAATTTATTTTTTTAAAAATTATTTTTAACCCCCCTGACTTTCTGTCGAGCCTTCACTCAGACGATTAAAGCTCCATCGACATCCTTTCCTCGACTCAAATGATCATGTGAAAATGTTTTTTTTTTTTTTTTTTTTCTTCCCCCGGCTGGCCTTTTCTACCAGTTTTATGCAGCTGAAGCCCCACAAATTCTCTCTCTCTCTCTCCCAGGGGTCAGTATTATACACCATACCACCAAGTATTGACAAGCCTTTTCTTTTCATTTTAATTTCTCCTTCACTTTTAACAGTTTATACCCCAACAACAACAAAAAAGGACTGTATGTGCAACTGAAAGGAAAGGCTGGTTAAAAAAAAAAAAGAAAAAGAAAAAAAAATTAAATAAAAAAAAAATCATGATTTGGATGATGGCAGCCGTTTTATATATTCCTCTCTATAGATATACATATGTATTTCATGTTAACACTAGACTTGGATAGTATACTGTATATTCACTTCTGCTTCATGGGCGTTCTCTGGGTAGGTAAACACTGTAGGTCTCGTCATGTTGTGATCTCAAAAATAGATGAAAAAAAAAAAGATTGGTAATGTGCTTGGTATTTTTTATTTTTATTTTCCACAAACAACCCCACTACTTCTGAAATGTTTTTTTTTTTTTTTTAAATTGTTTTTATTTTGTTTTTTACTAAGGCATCTGTGATTTTATTTTCTAGGTTTTTATTCCTTGACTTGAATACTGGTTCTATCTTGGCGAGGCTTTTGAGATTGTTGACTTGGACCTATGCTTGTCTGAACTTTTTGCAGTATAACTGTGATTTGAAAACATGGAGCTAAACGCTGCTAATGCTTACTACTGCTTCAAAGTTTGTAGTTCCCACCTTAATTTTTCCTTTTTCTGTACTAATAAGCAGATCTTATTAAACGTAGTTGTATGACGCTGTGAAACCTTGTGGTCTTTTGCATGGCCTCTTCCTCTTCCTCCATCTCTCTGTCTGTCATCCCTCTCTGCTCGGCGGGTGTTAGGGCGATGCCTAGAGAGAAAGCATGACTGTCACCTTAACATCGTAAGCTGTCGCCAACAAGTCACCTGTGTGTCTGTAGACTAGTCTGACACCCCAGTAGCTCTGAAACTGTGCAAAAAAAAAAAAAAAAGACATGCATGCAAGTCTAAACCTCGCCTATGGCAAAAACACAATGTAATAATGTGCTATGCAAAAATGTGACATTATGCACCAAAGCTTGGAAGTAGAGCTGACCTACTAACTTGCATTATTGTGCCCTTGGCAACTTACTCTCCTTATATTCACACACTGATCTTTGACCAAGTTTTTCTGCTGCAAATTAACAGACTGAATACTGAAACATACATTTCCAAAGATCGGATTAACTACTTACGCCCTGATCAAGAGTTTTTGGATCTACAACATCCATCCTGGACATTGTGCCCTATGAACTCCTTAGACTTTTTTTTTTTTAGCTGTTTTGTTGTGATTATAAAAAGCGGTTAAGTAGAGCTTGGGAATAGTGTGTCCTTAGCCCAAATCAGACAGATTTGCCCCTGTTATTTCAGGTTCATTCAAGTTCCTTATCAGTATTATCCCTGAATGTACAACCACACCCTCTACTGGCCGAAGTCACACTCTCTGTGCCAAGATGTACTGAGAAAGCAAAAAACAACAACCACAACCTGCTTCAAAGGTCTGTAGAATTTATTACAATTCCACCATCTTAAACAAAAAAGCAGCAGTTACAGAAATATTTACAAGTGTGTATTATTGTTAAAATACTTTTGTGACAAGTCTCAGGTGCCAGCTTCAGCTTGGCCCCAAGTTTCAGTCCCTGTAATGCTGCTTCAGTGCAGAGCGTCTCCGAGTCACTTCTCCACCACGTTTGGAGTCGTACACAGCTGATTCTCCCACTTCTCCTCCCGTGGAAATGAAACCCCAACCTCCTTCCACAGCCACAAAAGTCATGTAAATGTGCTCTCCTGTGTGTGCGTGTGTGTGTGTGTGAGTGAGCGTAGAGCAGCGCCATCTGAAGGATGGGAGTCATTGCACATTTCCTAAACACCTCCCAGACGAGCTCGCCCTACCCGGCGCACAGCCTGCTATGAAAAGCTTGAGCACCGCGGGCACAGCGTGCAGTTTCTCTAGCAAGCCGATCAGCCCTCCCTCGTTCCCTTTGTCATACAAAAACATGTTTTGTATCCACAAGTCCTTGAAACGTTGACAGGTGTGGCTGGATATAGCAGTGGTTTAAGACTATTTGTAGGGGAGCCACAGACATGAGGGAGGAGGGGCGTGAGGGTAATTATGTCTGAAGCGGTTAACACTGTTGCAATACGGCATGGGAGGAGGGCGGCGGGACGTTAAGCTAGCACCTGGCACTGTAACTATAAAGGATAACTATAATCACAACACAATGTGTACAGCAACCCTGCTCTGCACAGTGGTGCTGTTACTGTTAATGTAACCAAAGTGGATGCATCACTCGATGAGATGTGAGCCAGCCGTGGAGCTGCGTGTCACAGGTGGGTGCATCAGCATTACATTTCATATCCTCTTAGTAACTCTGCAGATCATGTCATTTGAAATCAGGGTGATTCGGGTTCAACAAGGAAATGAGAGATATCTGACTGTTCAGAAGTGACTCTTCTGGCTGTAAATGCCGTATCATTGTTGCTGCATACACTATCGCTTTGAGAGCAACAAAATACAGATGTATTTTTGATTGGGTTGTGTTTTGATAGTTATTGCTTTGGGAACATTGTCACTGATAGTGGCAAATGTATTACACTTGTCTTTACGTTACTGTCTGAGAGGTGTGTGTGCGTGTGTGTGTGTGTGTGTGTGTGTGTGTGTGTGTGTGTGTGTGTGTGTGTGTGTGTGTGTGTGAGGGAGGGAGGGAGGGACTTGGGCCAGGGACAGATAATCGCCACAGTCTGATTCGCAGGGGGGTTTCTGACCACGTCCCACTGGGCTAGCAGGTGGGATGATGGGAGGAGGCTGCACGGGGTCCGACTGCAGCATCACACAGTTACTGCAGTGAGTGCATAAAGCTGTCCAGGTTGTACTCCGTGTCGTACTGCTGCTGGTCCCATAACTCGCCCAGGCCGTCCAACACAGACTTCATAGAGGCCTTCCCTGAGGTTGACGCCGACGACTCGCCCTTCTCACACTTCTCATCCTGAAACAAACATTTGTAGAGAGACAAACTGTCAGCCCAACATGCTCCACGCTGCACAGGGAGAGCAGCTAAACATGGATCACTAGAGATCAGTGTATGTTTGCGATATGTGTGTGTGTGAATGTGTGTAAGCTGACAAACATTTAGATTCTGTTAGAGTGAAATAAAAGCTAATGCCAACACAAAGTTCATGCTAACTGCCGTGTTAGATAACCAAACTTCTCTCCTTTTGACAAATGGTTCATTATTCCTCCACAAAACATCAGTAAAATCTCAACACTCCATTTATATTTTAAATATTGGGGTTACAGTAACGTTTACACATCAATATAAACACAAAGACTATAAGGTACTTTTCAGGCACAACAATGCACTAGCACTGCAATGAGTCCATGTCTAAAGCCTGTTAGCACTGTACTCGAACACATTCTTATTTTACATTTTGCTGACAGCAGATACACCCAAATATGTGAAAGTCTACATGGCTGAAATCACGACAGGGTAGCAAAAATGGAAAACAGATGTTTCAATTTGGCCCAGGGACAATTAAAAACACGGGTTAGATGGTAATCTGTGAGGCGAGCGAGTGCCCCACTCGCATGTTTATCCTGCTTAGCCCCACCTCTGTATCTACACGGGTACACCTGACAAAATAGAGGTTGAGGAAGTCGGGGCCTAACCTTGTCCAGAGTGAAGAGGTTGAGGAGCTGGTCAGTGCCCATGCTCTGCAGACTGGCGTTCTCTTGGCTGATGACCGTGTTGGCAATGCTCATCTTGAATTTCTGCAGGCCCATGATCTTCTCCTCCAGCGTGCCTCGTGTGATCAGCCTGTACACGTTCACCACGCGTTTCTGCAGGATGCAAACAGCAATATCACTGTAACAACATAATACAAGTGTAGAGAGATGTCCCCTGCTGCTGAATTAGTCAAGGTGGGAAACCCTGCCAGCTTAATTACGGCTGCACTGGTTTAAATTCTGGGAGCTCCAAAGGGATCCTGGATTCAATATCAACTACATGCAACTGCAGTGTAACAAAGCAAAAGATGGTTTAAACGCTTTTGAGATACTTTGGGGATTTCCAGCCATGATCCAGACTGTCTATATTCAACAGAGCGAGTCATAACACTGAAAGTAAAGCTAAATATGTGTTCAGAATAGATATTTGTACAAATCTAAGATACCTGTCCTATCCTATGAGCACGATCCATGGCCTGCAAGTCCCTCATTGGGTTCCAGTCATGTTCAACAAACACCACGGTGTCTGCGCCGGTGAGGTTGAGACCGAGTCCGCCAACATGGGTGGTCAGAAGCAGCACATCAATGGAGGGGTCGTTGTTAAACCTGAGAAAAGAGGGTAAAATTTGATATCAAAGAGGAGGTGATACCTTGGGGCTGCATGTGTAGTAAAAATTCTTTTGAAGGGGTTCTATTGACTACAGCGACAGCTTTATATGGTCAGAAATGACCTACATTCATTCACACAGGCAGTGTTACAGAAGGCTGGATGGACATTTCTCTCCTTTGAAGAATAAATCAACCTCAGCTTACTGACCTGGAGACTATGGAGTGGCGCAGGCCAGCCTGCACGCTGCCATCCAGCCTCAGGTAGGTGACAGTAGGCAGTTTGGGCTTCAGCAAGTCGTGCTCCACAATGTCCAGCATGCTTTTCAGCTGACAGAAGATCAGCACACGGTGCTGGGCCACCACGGCCTCGGTGCCGCCCTCTGACGTGCCACCACCACCCAGACCGCAGTCCAACAACAACTGGAGAACACAAACCACATGTCAGAGCTACGATTTCAGACCGTGTAGAGACTGAAATGTTTAGTTCTGTAAAAGGTGCAGGAAGAGAAGGATAGAACAGATTTCCCTGATACCACAGGTCGCTTCAGTCAAGCAATCTGATCGCTCTTGAATGTGTTTCCACCCAAGCTGAGGAATCCCATAAAGACTGTGCTATTACAAAAAAAAAAAAAAACAGAGATATGCCTGCCATGCTAATTATTCTACTTAAAGTATTGAAATTTTCTTAATTCTTCATGAGTATGCATTCATATTCCTTTTGAGGAAAGGTTTATTCAGACAACACACATGAATCACTAACTATTGTGTAAAATCCACCATATACTGGGGAGTTTTTTTTTTTTTTTTTTTTTTTTGAAGGGGGCGCTGTCGCTTACACTGGCATTACCATGGTTTTAAAGAAAGCCTTGAATATAAATAATATGGCAGAGGCTTATGAGCAGCTGTGAAACTGTGTGTAGTTGACTCGGTATTAGTTTACCTGTTTAAGTGCTGAGAGTTTGGGTGCGTGCTGGATGTCCCGTAGGCTCGAGTTTTGTGCTGCTAGCTGCTCAGTGATTCGTTTGTATTCTGGGTGCTGTGAGGTCAAAACCAGGCCCGGGTGGTTACACAGCTTCCTCAGGTACTGCAGAGCCTGAAAGAATGCAGGAAAAAAAAAAAAAATCATATATCACCATATATTCATAGAGGGAGTTTTTGTCCAAGATGGAACACAATGTGTCTCTTTAAAAAAAAGATTAACTAGCAGTAGCTTTATTCCAAAACATGGTACATCCCTTTTGGGAAACAGATGTTATCTAGCCTAAACTGTTCCCTATTTTGACTGGAATCAAAATGTTTTCTGTAAGAAAGTATTCAACCTTACACAAATGATCTCCCAGATAGAGTGAGGGGTCACCTTGTACACCTCAGCAACACAACTATAAACTGGCAGGTCTCTTATTTTAGAGTAAAACTTGTTTCTTGGAATCCTTGTGTACCTGGAAGACGTGGCCTGTGGCCTTCAGTTTGGGTTTCTCCTCCTCCTGCATGGAGGCTGTAGAGATCGTGTCCTCCACACTGACCTTGGCTCGAGACTTGGCAAAGTCCTCATACAGCTGAACCTGCAGGTAGAGAGAAGCAAGCAGTTTGTGGCACTGAAGACTAGAAAAGTGCCAGCTTTTTCATCACTTGCACCATCTGTGGAAAATAGCTACAAAATTGCTCCCAACCTGGAGGTATATAAGGTTTATGACAGTCCATTTACAGTGTACTGCACTTATATTTTAGGTCTTTAACTGACTGATCTTCTGCAGAGCTATTTCTAATGAACAGAAGTACACGGCAGAGAAAGTTTAAATTCCCAAATCTAATGTTATAACCAGCAGCAAGAAAGTGCAAAGGTCCAAGCCACAGCACTCAGATGAGCCATATCCCACACTCCTGTGTCTCTAGAAAGCTATTATGACAGAAGTGCTGGGTAAAGACCTGAGGTACTGTAAAACACCTCTGTATGGCTGTGGTTACTGATATTATGTTAGATGGATGGTAGTGGTTATCCAGTACCTGTAGAGGACTCAGGTTGCAGTAGTAGTCCTGAATGATTTTCGGAGGAAGGTCCTGGAGGACGTCCTCCTTCATCCTCCTCAGGAGGAACGGTAACACCTGCCGATGTAGAGCCTCCATGGCCAGGACACCTAGAGGGAGGGGGCGCGGTTAATACCCAGATCAGCTACCTCTGAGACGGGAAACTTCTAACATTCTGTCTGAATATTTAAACACATTGCATCACACAAGGAAGTTTTTTCTCTCTCTCCCTCCCTCCATCTCTCTCAGACATAAAGATGCTCACACCTGATGATTAAGAAATGACACACTTAATGATATAGGGATATATGTAATTATCCTGCTGACTTATGAAACATTTCTGACATCAAGACCTAAATTCTCTCAGGAGCTACCACAATCCCACATTAATCAGTTTGTATTAACATGCACATAAATGCAATGTGAGATAACACGCACTGGAAAGAACAGGAAGACTCTCTGGGGGTCTCTGGGGTCCCTCTCCAGCCACCCAGACAGTGTCAGCTAAACACTTCTCAGCAAAGCTGGAGGTGAGTAGCACTCATCAGAAAACAGGTCTTGGTAGTCAGGCTTGCAACTGACAACTGACAGTCAGCGCAAGACAAAAGGTTTGCAAATTTCTAATCTCACATCATTCAACTTTAATACAACATGTTTCCACTAGTGGAATAAATGTATATGACCCTCACACACACTACAGGATCCATCAATAAATCGTAACTATCAACATGTTTGATGTAACTGGGGCAGCTTGAATCACTCTACCAGTTGATAGACTGAGTCTGTAAAGTCCTCACACACTACTACATAATCTTGGATTCTGACCAAGCCCCAGATGGGGGATTCCCCTGTCTAAATATGGTGTTAATCAGCCCAATTATCCACTAGCGTATTGCTTCCCAGCCTTAGTAGCTTAGGAACATAAGGGTAGGAAAAGTAATCTTCACTTACAAATGAACAAAAAAAAAAATCCTCTAAATTTCTACCTCTGAGTTCTGTCAGACTAACTGAAGTGTTTCTTAAGGGCTGATCAACAGAGATGCCATACCAGCTTCCTGTTCCCGTGAGGAACTCTTGGCATCGCGGCTGGCCAGGATGGGTTTGCCGTAACGAGCAGCAAACTGGCGCTCTGTACCCAGGAAGCCTGGCATGAGGAAGTCGAACAATGACCACAGCTCCAGGACGTTGTTCTGAGGGTGGAGGTGAAGAAGAGTTACTGATATGACAGCAAACTGAGCATGGAGATGGGGGTCGGCATCAGCCACATTATACAGGCATTCCTCGGCACTTTTATAAAGCATTAAGCAACATGACAAATGTGCCCACACAGCAGAGGAAGCAGCAAGTCCAAAATAAATTAATTGATGCAATATTCTGTGTTTACATGCAGCCTATTGATCTATTAACACAAATAAATAACTCTTCTGCTAAAGGATGCCACTTGACAAAGCTGACTGAAACTGAAAAGGGAGGTTGATTTTCTCATGCACATAAACAACTGATTCGATGCAGCATGACTACTGTCTTCTCTACCAGATATGTCACAGATCAGTGGCTGTTACCTGGATGGGTGTTCCTGACAAGATGACTCTGAAATTGGCAGCCAACTGCTTGATGGCTTTGGAGAGTTTTGTCTTCCCGTTCTTAATAACATGGCCCTCGTCAAGGATACAGTAATTGAATTTTATATTTCTGAAAAAAGAGGGGAGAAAAATATATAACATGCAACACCAGGGGACACAGCCGTCAAACAAAATAAGGGGTAGAGGTTAAAATTGTGCAGGTACTCACCTAAAAAAGTCTATGTCATTTCGTACAACATCGTATGAGGCTACTATAAGATTGTGCTTTTTGACTTGGTGCTGCAACCTGAAAAACAAAAAATGATCTTCATGAAGATATGAAATACAGTAAGTCAATAAACACAGTAAGAAGTACTAGATACACTTTACAAAAAATATCCTATCTCTCTAAGGTATTTTGTCACTGTTCTATTCTTCCAAAGTCAAAGAGGACAGGTTATTTTTTAACTTGAATATTGCTGCAAAGCAGAAGTTTTTTGGGACTTGAAAAGGTTTAATCATAATGAGCAGCGAAAAAAAAAAATATGCCAAGTTCAAAGTAGAGGTTCTTAGTTTGTTAACAACATGTTATGACTAAAGAGACTGTTAAATTAGTCTATTAATCAACCAAAAAAAAAAGTTGACAGATTAGTCGATTAGCAAATTAAATGTTGGTTACTGTCCTATTTTACAGCTGCATCACCTGACACACTCCTAGAAAAAATGTAACAGAAGTGCCATTTTCTCAGTTAGCCAAATAACACAGTAAAAATTACATTCAACCCACACAATACAGCCTTTTAAAGCTGATTTCAGCTGATAGACAGTCTGCCGATATATCAGTCCATTGCAAATATTTATGTCCAGAAACAATTCCGTGTTTCATCTCCAGGCCAAGTTCAATTCATGAAATTGCTGCATTCAGCTGGTAGGAGGAAAGGGCATTTCATGCAAGAATGTTCTCCAATATTTACGGGAAACTGTATGATAATTATCCTCCAAGAAGGCATAGAGGGTAAATATGAATAATAAAATAATCTCCCTAATGTCATGGCCTATTTTTGAGGTGAGGCTCAAGCAAACAAAATTTGTTGACTAAATACATGTCTGACGGCCCCACAAGTCTTACCGCACTCGTTCCGTGGGCGGCCCTGTGTAGTGCAGCGGGTTGAGGTACTCTTTGGTGCAGAACTTGCCCACCTCGTCCACCCAATGGCCTGTCAGGGTGGGAGGACACACTACCAGGGAGGGCAGGGGGCTGCAGTCTGCTGCCTTGGTCTTTGCATACTCCTGTGCCCTGCAAAGAAAACAGCACACACACAGTTAAGCTTATTTATAGTGCGCTAAAATATATAGTGCACGAAAGACAACACGTTTATTACCATGTGCTTTACAGAAAACAAAAAGGACAAAACCTGACAAACAAAAGGATAATAAAGACAAGAGCTGGAACAAATAAACTCCAAAAATCTGGGACAAACTATTATTTGTATTGCAAATGTTCAGCCCTGCTTGGTCGGCTTCTATTCTCCTCACTGTCACAGCTCAGCGGGTGGCAGGCAGGCCCCCTTTCATCATAAATGGAGGAGCGCCGTGTTATACAAGATAACCTTTAAAAAGGTAATTAGCTTTAAATTTTTAATGAAATTCATACTTTTAATGCAAGCCTGCCAAACGTTTTCCTCTTTGCTCAAGAGCAGCGTGACCTTGCATCAGCTGGCTTGCAGGGAAATGATTTTATTTAGGAAATACTGCAGATTTGAAGGTATATAGGACTGGCAGCTAGGAATTTCATTTCACTTATTTCCATTTATGTGAGAGATATGGATTGTGCTGGTTAACTACATTTAATGTCTGTACTGCAAATTATTTACTATCTGCCATAAAAAAATCATTACATTAAGACCAGGTCTCTAATAGCAGCTGGATCTTTAACAACAGCTGGGATGTGTTATTTATACGATAGAATAAAGGCTGGTCCCCAGTAAAGGCTGTTTAAAAAGACAGAATTCTTGTGTTATAGTAGAATCTGGAATAAGTTGCACATACAAATCATATTTTTAAGTCAAAGGCCGAAAATGGAAATTTATGACCTTGGAGTTAAACATTTCTATATGGGTGGAGTGTTGCTCTGAAAATTACTGCCAACATTTAAACATCCTTACTGATAAAATTACGTTATGCAGTAAAAATCTGTCTTTATAGGTCAGTAAGACCTGCAAAAAATAGAAGTCCTAAAAAAGGGCCCAAGCAAGACACTGAACCTTATTTTTCTATAGGGTCAAGATGGATTTTGCTTCCATGTGTGTCTGTTTCCAATGAGATTTGAACTATTTGATTTTATAGTAGACATATAATTACAAAGTTAAACTTGCAGAGCTGCAGCTAGAGTAGAGATAGAGCTAATTCCTTCATGTCAGTCCCACTATTGCAGCAAAACAGTGCGTATAGTAACTGTTTCAATGGATTGATATATTTCCACACATTTGTCTTCTCTGAATTGTTCAGTTTAGAGACATTTACGCACAGGTGTTATGGTGCACTGGAGGGAGCAGCCAAATGAGTTGTGATACTTCTGCATGATCTAATAAAATAACTCATTAAGTGACAGAGGAGGTGAGGCGGTGTGCTGACGCTGTAGAGTTGAAAGTCAAACATGACAGTAATTGATGCTGCTGGTACCTGAGGTAGTGGTCTCCAGCCAGAATGCAGATAGACTGCAGCGTTTTGCCGAGGCCCATGTCGTCACACAGGATCCCATGTAGCTTGTATTTGTTCAGGAAGGACAGCCAATTTACTCCATCCTGAAAGAAGAGAGGGTCAATTAGGCTGTAAATAGTCAGGCAGCAAATTACCTCTACGGTTTAGTGTAAATATCATGGTTTCACATAGTCATCATGCCGCATCATTGAGAAGAAAGAGTTTTACTGGTTGAGTAAGAACAATCAAGTTCATGACAAATGCAGTGATGAATCTGCTAAAACGTATAAATATGGTAGAAGAAGCCATAAAACACCCCATTCAAGTTCTGTTTTAGGGTGATATTTTCTCCCAGAGTCAGCCAAGGTTGAGTGGGCAGGGTAGAGGATGAAGACCTGGCAGCAGTGTGTTGACCAAAAGTAGCAACAACAGTAGCAGCATTTTAACTGGATAGCTGCACAGCTCCATTAGAGAGATGGATGGCTGGCTCGGTGTAGCTGCCAGCAGCAGACATTTCTAGAAGCAACCGGCAAACAGACCACACATCCATTCTACTGCTTTAAATTTTCTCTGTCAGGAAAGCCATTTGTTGTCAGCAAGCCTGTGCTCTTTCTACTCTGCTACCCTGCAGCATTGAAAAGCAAAATCCTGTTTCTGAAGCTGGCAGAAAAACGATGAGGCTCAAGATGAAGAGGCGGCCGAGGCACAAATTGCGCCCAGAGTTGTTTAACCTGTTAAAAAACACAGAGGAGCCATCTTTCATCCTCTCCTGGAGGAAGTATCTTGAAGATGCAGTGGACTCTGAACACACACACACACACACACACACACACACACACACACACACACACACACACACAGACACACCTACCTGCTGGTATTTCCTGAGCTCAGCCTTAATGGGCACAGGGATCTTGTAGTTCTCCAACTTCCTGCCATCTAGCAGTTGTTCCAGGAAGTGGCGCTCTCGGGCCTTCTGGCGAATCAGATCGGCAGACATCGCAGGAGGGTCTGGTATTCCTGCCTGGTAGATAGGAGAAATAAAAAATTGATCTTGAAAACATTAACTTCAGCACTGGATGCGAGTATATAGTCGGTGACAGCGCAGTGTCAGGGTTTGCTGTGATTCATTATTTTCCCCTTTATCTTCAGGATGGGAAAGAACAAATGAAGAGTCAAGAATGAGTCATCAGTCGTGAGTCATAACCGCAAAAATGATATCTTAAATTGAACACAGATGCACAAATTAATGTCCACTGATAGAAGACAGATGAAGGACATCAGCAGTTACTGCAGTCAAGAGTAAAAAAACAAATATCAGAAAGCAAAGACCAGAAATCATTTGTACAGCATTGAGCCAAGAAAAGCCACTAATTCCTAATATTGTTTAACACATCCTGCACAAAATAACGAGCATCTAAAATGACAAAAATGCAAGCTATTTTCGATTGAGCAGAGATAATCTGATATCAGCCTATCACCCAGTTATGTTGGCTAACTGGTCAAACTGGGCTCTGTGGAGTGTTGTGTGGTCTTACCTCGAGGGGTAGTAGGCGGATGAGTGTGGCAAAACACTGTGTGGCCATGAAGCGAATGCTGTCACTGGGGTCACTCATGCGGCCCAGTACCGGCACCACCAGCAGCACAATGTAGGGTACGATTTCCACATCGAGCTGCTCCATCACACCTGGACATGCGTGTTAAGGAAAGTACCAACCAGACATAACGCAAAACCCACTGTGAGGTGAGGCTTTCATCCAGTGGACCTTACAGTATATATGAGGTCCTGATGGGATTCAACTCACAACAGCAGCAGCAGAGTTCGTATCATGGAGCAATCAAGAAACCGACTACACAGTGTGCCACTCATGGCCGCAGTTTAAAACAACTGAAAGGCATTCTGAGGGCTGAAACAAAGTGGAGTAAAAACTCTTAGCTGCTTTGAAACCATCGCAAATCATAGCCTTGTAATGAATGCTTTTATATAATGATAAAGCCAATTTAATTAAGAATTTGAATCTTCAAGATATCAACTGAATGCTATTCTAAGTGATAGACTGCAGTTCTTGAACTGTAGCTTGAATGTGGTTGCTGAGCATCAAATAAGCATTGTATGAGTCACACCGTATTTAAAAGCCCTGTATTAGCACAGAAACAACAAGAACTACAGCTAAAGGTATACTTTACAACTGCTTGAGATGACTCAGCTAATTTGACCTGAATACAGAAACATACGACTGTATATGAAGGATACAGGCCATGGCCTCGATGGAGCCCTCCTGCTTGGTGCAGTCTTCAATAGCAGCTAACCAGGGCAGCACTCGCTCAAGGAACTGGTTCATAGTTTCCAACGTGGCTATCTTACTGAGCACGCCCACACAGCGTGCCGCCATGTGACGCACCGCTGTGTACGGGTGCTGTAGGCAGGTGAACAGATGGGGTAGGTGCTCCAACAGCTACGGTATTGAAAAGGGGGGAGAAAACCTCAATAAGTTAAGTCATTCAAGACATGGAAGTCCTCAGTAACAAACATGTTTTATCAAATAAACCATGCACAAATTACCAATTCTATCCATCTGAAACAAATACAGGGATAAATATTCTGCATCAAGAGAAAGTCTGTACATCTCATGGCAGGCCTGAAAGCTATCTTCAACTTTAGCTTGAAATTATGAAGCATGTAAGCATGTCCATTCTAGTTTTGCCAACCATTTACAGTATCAATGCTGGGGGTGCCATTTATACCCTTATAAAAACAGATTCTGTTTACCAGGGTCCCACTGCTGTGCTGAGACATGCACTCAAGTAATTTCAAACCCAGACTGACCTGCCTCTAGGCCTTCTGCATGGATTATTTATAGTGGCACATATTTGACTATTTTTTTTAATCTTTTTTTTTTACTCCTGATGTTTTCACAGGTTTATGTTAGACTGTATTTCTGGCTGTATATATTCAACACATTCAAAAAAGTACAGTGAATTTTGTAAGCTCTTTGCTGATGTTTTCCTCCTTTATAGGGAAAAGCTGTATGGTTTATCCGAGTAGACCTCAAGCAGGAAAGGGCTCTGGGTGGTGTAGTAAATCCTACCAAAGGTTTGAGCTCAGGAGCCATGGCCCCTGCCGTGACCTCCAGCAATTGCAGAGAGTTAACCAGATCCTGAGCTGCTGCATCTCCCCTCTCCAGCTGGACCTTCCCATCTGGAGCAAACAGGAGAAATACAATTCAGTGAGGCACAGCAACACAGAATGCAGACAACATAAACAAAGGAAACATTAACGGGATATAGCCATGATCAATATTTCTGTCCCTGCAGCTACTATTTTTGTAAAACAAGTGCACCTGCAAGTTTTGTCAATTTAAGACATTTCAAAACATTTAATGCCAGAGAGCACCAAGCACAAAACCAATACTGCAACTGAAACAAACGCCTCGATAAATATAGGTCTGTGTGAACGGGCTGATTTCACAAGACGTTACAACCTAATATGAAATTATAACACTTTTAAATGTTAACGCAATAAAGATTCTTTATAACTGCATTTGATACCGGTTGAGGCCTTGAGTTGAACAAATATAAAAGATAACATATTTTAAGACTTGAATGCAGCACTGCTATCAAACATTCATTTATAGCACCTCATTTCTCTATTCATATGAAACACCTATGAAAGACCACAGAGCCAAGAGCGTGGGTGCTATAAAGACTCTAAAAAAATGTCTGGCAAGCTTAAGAAGTTCTTGTTAAAACTGACGTGTGCTTCCCCAGACTGAACATTAGTCAGGCGCAAATGTATACACTGAATTGACGTACCGATGACTTGGTTTTCATTCACCACTGTCCTCAACGGCCCCACCATGTTCTCCCACAGGTACGGCAATGATCTGGTGAGGTCTGAACCAAAGTGCCTGGCGATGGTGGTCAGTGCAAACTCAGCCCCTCGTCTCTGAATAAGACATGGTTTCTTGCTCTGGAAAAAAAAAAAAAGTGTAATAAGAAAAAGGAGAATGCATTGTGTTGTCTCTGAATGAGCAGCCCACTGCAAAAGCAATGCTGTGTTAATATTGTAATCTTCTGTACCTCATC
Organism: Myripristis murdjan; assembly: GCF_902150065.1. Classification (NCBI taxonomy): domain Eukaryota; kingdom Metazoa; phylum Chordata; class Actinopteri; order Holocentriformes; family Holocentridae; genus Myripristis; species Myripristis murdjan. The sequence goes on from NC_043994.1 coordinate 26,873,635, forward strand.
ATTATCAGTGCTGATGGTGCTGCCAGGTGGAAGCTCCGTGGTGGGAGTCTTGGGGGTTTTAGGGGCTGGGCCCCTCTTACTGGTGATAGCAAACGCTGCCCTCTGGTGGCGGTACAGGGTGATGATACCTCGAGTTTTGTTGACCATGTGATGCATGCAGTCTTTCTCTGACCCACCAGCTAATGGCATGAGAGACAAAGGAAAGGAAATACTGTCAACAGCAAGCAATTTCTATACCACATACATCTCCATTATAGTAGCAATAGGCATTTCAAGAAAAAATATGATTCAAAATTCACTGGGAACTATTTAGCCATTCTTAAGGAATGCCCAAATACTCTAAGAACACAGGAATACTGACTGGGCATTTGCAACCACAGATTAAACCCCATTACTGTAAGTCAAAGAGAGGTAAAGCCTACACAGTATTGCTTCATGTACACATTTAAAAACAAGTTATTACTGAACTTGACAGAGATCCAGTAGTGCGGACACATTTTTGTTTGTTTTGCACAAAAAAAAGCATGTATACAGACTGATAGTGTGTGGGTTTTGCCTTTCTTTATGGTGCATTCCTCAGTCCTGCAGCTGATTAGCTGGATGTGTGTATAATTATTGCCATTTATGCACTTATAAGTGGCCCAAAAAAAGAATGCCAGCTAAATGTCAAAGTCAGTGAAAAAGTCAATAAAAGCTGAGGAATCTCTGCTAGCAGGGGGTTACAAGGTGAATTAAATGCATAAAAATATCCATGCTTCAGCAACCCTTACGCTTAGCAGGTTCCTGTGTTGGGGGTACAGGGCAAGCAGAGGAGGGGGTGACCATGGGATCCACACAGGCCGAGGCACAGAGGTTTTTGATGATCTTGGGGTTGGGGCAGGGGGAGCGTCCAGCACACTGCTGTAGCAGCTTGGCGAGGAAAGAGGCAGCGTAGCCCTGGACCAGAGTGTTTTCCTCCCGCTTGACAGCATCCATCAGAGGCCTGACCAGCGGGTTGAGCTTGTCAGGAAGAACTTGCAGGTTGATCACAGCACAGGCTGTGATCATGTGGACACGCAGATGGAGCTGCTGCCATTCTGTACTCGTTTCCATCACTGTAGCCTGGGCCTGCTGCCGTTTACTGTCCAACGCCTGCCACTGTTCAGACTTCACCTTCAGCCCCGCTGTTGACTCTGTGAAGATGGTGGTTACCTAGGGAACAAGTAGGAGCCGAGTGTGAGTGATGTGCCAGAGATTGGAACAGGAGCGCTTTCTGTAATAGAGTGCAATATCCATTAACCTCCAAAGGCAGAGCAAATCAGCTGGGTGCAATGCCATTACCAGAACAATGCCATTACCAATCAATGTTTCCCCTGCCATAGGCAGTGGTGGGCACACCACCCACGACGAGGACAGAGCTGCCCACCACTTGATCTGGGCATTTTGTGTACAGTATTCTGTAACCACAAAGATACGCTGTATCTGCCGTGTCACTGCATCATTATGCCAAGATTGAAGCGATTGTCAGTTCCTTTGGGTTGACGATGGATTTCACAGCGTAAACTGAGCAACAAATCTTTCTGTGCAGTGCACTGTTCAGTTCGATTTAATAGGACTGTTACGATACGTAATCTACCCCCTAGCCGACTGTGCAGTGTGCGTGTTTGTGTCATGCGTAATGACGCCTTTTGACTGTGTGTAAAGGTGCCATTAATCTACACAGTGCTATTTCCTTTCAGTATTGAATTAGCGACAATGTTCTGCTTTCTCCCACTATTTATTGACCAGGTCAGAACCACAGTCTGGGGTGCTGTGTCTCCTCTCCTTATTATCATCATTATCTACCTACTATCAGCAAATACATAGTAAACTGTAGTAAACCCATGCATTTTGAAATAATAGCCTAGCTTGCAAAGGGTATATAAATAAATGAATTCAATGCCTTTTTATTTGGCAACCTTGCACTAATCAGAATCAGACATACTTTGTTGATCCCCGAGGGGAAATTGGGTATTGTTAGGAAAAATAGAACTGAACTGTAAATACCCCCCCATAAACAATACTTCACCACCCACCATTAAAACAATTCTGGGGGAAACACTAAGCAAACTGAGCCAGACAAGAAACAACCCAAGAAAAACCCTCTTGGTGAAAATGGAGCATGCAAATACGAGGATTATACGATGACTCATCTGTAATATGAAAAGTCATTCGAGCTCATTCATGTCACAAAAAAAGCTCTAAATGCCTTTTAATAACATGTCGTGAGAATTTCCTTAATGAAGAACAAGCGTGTGAGGATATCCTATAAGACCCGGCAAATCCATGATTGTGTCAGGGTGTGAAACTCTCTCTACCCGGCCACAGTGGCAAGCGGATTCAGACTGTCATGAGGCTATTTCCTGAGCATCTTTTACAGATGAAAAGACCGACATTGATGTTATGAGTGTTGGATGATAAAAGATCTTTGATAGTTAAAGCAATCAAATTTGTCATAAAGAAAATTATAAACTTTTGAGATTTAGATTTTGTTTATAGCATCTGTTTTTCAAAATTTACACAAAAACTTGTGGGACAAACTGCCAATTGTGAAACAAAAAAAGCCTTCAGGCACAGCCAATGAGACAGCAAAAATATGCTTTTAATTTCTGAAGAGGCACATACCACTCAAAATAACATGACACATATTCCCCATGCTTGTTGAGTTACCACAGAAAAAAATAGCATACAGTAAGTGGTGATAAGTGGGTTGAATTTTGAAAGATGTAAAAATGAGCAGGTAAGAGACAGGGAGCAACAGTGATAGCAACCACAAAAGAACAGCATCAGACAATCATTATCATATGCAGCAGACAGGTTTCCTAAAGGAGTAGAGGTGTGTGTATGTGTGTGTGTGTCTCACCAGCTCGTTTGCTTGGTCAATGGTGAAAACGCTGCAGTTGAGGCGGTCTCGAAGGTCTACGTTGGCATCAGCCAGCAGGGCCAGGAGCTGCTTGCACTCGTTCTGCATGCGTGTGAAGGGGATTGCGATCTCATCGTAGTACAGGTGCTCTGAGAGAATGGCCAAAAGACGAGGCTGCACCATGGCTGACACCACTTGACACTCCTGACGGGGAGAGACCACAGAGGCAAAAAAGGTCAAGGGAGATGTATTTGGCCTCTCAAGGACTAATGACCATTGTTAACAGCTACCAAATCCTCACATTTTCCTCAAGCCTCAACCATATTTCCACAGTAGATACAGGCATAATAGTATTGTTAACTTTTCACCTTCTGCAGTGTGGCCCACTCGCAGAGCACCAGGGCCACGGCTATGCGCTGCAGGGCAGACTTAGAGTTGAGGTGGAAGAGCAGCAGCTGGCCCAAAGACTCGGCCGGTCGGATCTCCTGCGATGCCGCGTTGAGTTGAGGGTCACAGATACACCTACACAGAGCCCCCAGCAATCTGGATGGCAGACAGTCGGGGAAGAAACACCGTTAAGAGACTCAGAACTACCATGCTAGCACTGTCTCTAACAGTCCAACATCATACAATGCAATTTTCTTCATCTTGAGAAAAAAAAATGCTTAATTTCAGCAGATACCATCAAAGTCGACATCTACATCCTTCAGAAATTATGAAAATAACAAGACAACACAAGACTCACATTTTTATATAGACCTACTTTATACTGCTAACTTGTGCCCTGAAGTAAGAAGTTTTACATGGCTGTAGAGGAAAAGAAAAATATATATCAAACTTACTTGGCAGCCATGAGGCGAGCACGAACCACCACATAGTCCCGCGTCACTGGGTCGTCTGTCACCGTCTCCGCGCCCGCTATATACTCCTGGACCGTCTCCTTCACTTGATTGGTCCCCTGACGCACCTTTGTACCAGCTTTATCCTGTTGCATCAAATTGAATGGTGACAAATGTCAAACCATCAACTCAATATTTAGAGACAGTATGATATGATGCAGATCTCGTGTGACATGGCGTGTTTTTGCAAACCTTGATGCTGGGCACTTTGGCTCGAGTTTAATTTCAAATGTAACTGATAATAAGTAGGGATGCACCAGTTCATTCATTGCATTGATGCACTGATTAGAAATTCAACACATTAAATTGCATCAATGTGCTAAAAAACACAATGAATTGCTCTGATTTCAGCTAGAATTAATATGAAACATTTTGAACTAAATAATTTTATTTAAAAAAAAAAAAAAAAAAAAAAAAAAAAAAAAGCCTGAAATTGTGGTGAGCTAAAATTGCAACTTCTTTGTCTATTTTTTCCTCTTTTTCTAAGTAAAAAAAATGTTTAAATAATTCTGCTGTCTGATTTTTTCCATTTTTCTAAAGAAAAAAAGATATATTATTGCACATATTTATTTTATGAATGATTTTTTTCCCTAAAAGTGCTGAATTGATCATTGCTCAGTCGTTTCTGTTAATTAAAAAAAAAAATCTTAAACTTGAATTAGCAACTAGTGAATCAAATTGAATGGCTAAAACTACTATTAAAAAAGGTATTTGCCACTCCCTCGTTTCCTCTTAACCCTTGTCACACTGCAGTGTTATCTTCATAAATCCCTCTTGATATTGAAACACTGTTAAAATGGAGCTTCAGTTTACATTTACTGACACACACACACACACACACACACACACACACACAAATACAAGACTCCAGTTCAAAATGAAGCCCCAATCATCGCTGACTCGCAGAACATAGTGCCTAACCTTTGAGCGGGCCTTGACCTCCAGCAGCATGTTGAGGTCGATGGGAATGTGGGAGGCCTGCATCATGAGACAGAGCCAGGCGCCCATCCATGGACAGCTGGCTGCTACCACATACTGCTGGGGAGCCTGGCGCAGCAGCTCCATCCACACCTACAACACATTAACAACACAATGCAAAAATCAAAAGGCTACAAACCGGATTATGTGTGACTGAGCAATTACATATATAAATTGGCCAAGCACATTAAGGCAAAAATAATGGGAATAATGGAGACTCGTGTGCTGTTTAACACTGAATGTCCAGTGATTGAGCAATCATCTCAAATCTCTATAGATATTTTGGCTAACCCATACAGAACCAGCTCTGAAAATCATAGACAAAAGTCATAGATAACCTTTTATAATCAGCTGCTGGAGGGAAGGAAATGCAATCATCTGAGCATATGCAGAAGAGGTGATTTTACTCTGCAGATGTGTGTCATGCAACAAACCTTTTGAATGAGGTCGAGGATTTCCTGATTGCTCTCCAGTATGCAGGACTGAAAGATGTGCCGCAGCATATCTTGCAGAATCGGGTTGAGCCACAGCGCACAGCTCTGAAGGGAAAAAAAAACTCATTATTAAACAAATTGATGGTTTATTTGATATCACTGCTGACTGATTAAAAAGACAGTATTACAACAAACCACCCAAGGTGAAGAAACCTGCTTAATATCCTTCAGTTATGTACTGTAGAAACTGAATTGCCGTTCAGGGATTAATAAAGTCTTCTGTATCTGCATCTGTGTTTAATGTTAAAAATGTACTGCATATACACACTACATCAACATTCATATGCTGTTATTAACCGAGTTTACCTGGTCAGCTTTCGACAGCAGTGTGAAAAGCGTTTCTAGGGCTGCTCGTCTTACTGATGATATGGTATGTCTCAAGAACGGCCAAACCCGAGGGACCAGGACTGTTAATGACTGCTGCATGCTGTAACGGGAAAGCATGTGTTTTCAATACATACAGATAGGAAGAGTTATGCAAGATAAATTGTAAAACACATGCATATACATAAAAGACAATAACATGGGAGCCTCACAGTATGGGTATACATTTTGTGACTCCAACCACATAGATCTAAATCAATAAATACTGTAGTCTATACAAGACTACTCATATTTTTTTATCATCTCGTTTGGTAACAACTTTCTAGAAAAGCATTTTGTAGTATTAACATCAATAAATCATTACCAAATTTTTGAGATATTAGTATAACGAAAAAAAAAAAAAACACATAGATAAAATTTCTAGTCTTTACCCATTCACCACATTTTACATTTTATTCTAAAAGATTAGATTTGGGCAGGAATCATTTAGTTTGTTTAAAACAGTGAGAGTCACTGATCTTCCAGTGGTTTGGGAAACTGAAGCTGGTGAAATGAATGAAAACAAATTAACTTCCAGCATGGTTCCTCTTTCGCTCTAAAGCTAAAGAATGAACCTTAGATCAGAGATCCCTTTTGCAACAGGAAACAAAAGTGCTGATTAGAAATGTGGTCCTAATTTTAAGAAACACCACTACTAAGAATATCATCAGTATGGACAGAATGTACCAGTTGTTTTCACCATGGTCTCATGTATTTACAGTAATTGTTGCTTTGGTACAGCTAATTAATTGCAATACTCTGTGGTACATGTTTTACATTTAAAAATGTGATGACCTTGAGTTTTTAATTTATTAGCAAATTAGGGAATAAGCTGTACACCTAATAGTTGAATACTTGCAAACTTATTATCTGTTAAGGACCCAGACACTCATTTTAGGGCACAACCATCAATGCGTACTGACTCTGATAAACAACAACATATTGCTTGGCTCTACACTCAGCCATCTTCAAAGAAATAAGGAATTATCATGCACTGTTTACACATGTTTGCGTTTACGTCAATGGAACTGACCTGCATTGTCGGACTTGGGGGTAGGTCAGCAGCGAGGACAGCAGGGTCATGATGCTGTTGGTGGAGGCTGTGAGGTCGTCCAGCTCCAAGAGAGCATCCCATAATGTGTTCACTATGAAAGGGATCTGCGAAACACACACAGAGAAGTTGAAAACTGAAAGCATTTTAAAATGGGGGCAATGCAAAATGGGTGTTTACAGGTGACACGCTACATCAACCAGATACGAACAACTCAATGAGAATGCAATGTTAACTGTGAAAAAGTTGTTACTCGTGGCTTTCTGACCTTATTGGGCAGGAGCTGTACCAAACCATCCACCACAGGGATAAGGGCTGCAGCTGCCACAGCCCTCACATCATCATCGAGATCCTGAAGGCCCTCGGTGATGGCAGGGAGCACACGCGGCAGTAACAGAGAGATCAGGTCCTGAGACAGAGGGGCAGATGAAGACTTATGAGGAGAGAGAACACAGGATGGCCTTTGCAGTGACATATCGGCATGATGACCACATCTTCTCCCAGACTGAGAAAGTTTACTCCTAATGTGAATCTCAAGTAGCGCATGTGCTCCTCCCACACAGACATTGATATTCAGGACCATATGGTGTTCAAACTGTAACTGTGTGAAACCCTGCTACACTAACTGAAAAGCAGAACACACACACACACAAAGAACAGGTGGTACCTGTCGGACAGCAAGGGCGTACTTGATCCCCAGCAAACCTCCGTGACGGACCTCCCACTGGTCCTCAGTTAGCAGCTTCAGCAGGACGTCCACGGTCATGGAAACACCATTTTCAGTCATGTGGCGGAGGGCCACACCCAGCGTCTGGGCACACGTCTCCCTGACAGGAGCCACCACCTGGTGAAGGGAAAGAAGATATGGAATATAGACAAAAAGACAAAAGATTAATTTGGATAGAGAGTTTAATATAGATGCATAACTTTATACTTATCACTGGTTTCAAAGGAGAAACCAGTGGATAGTGGAAATTGAAAAATGAATATTTAGGAGACATAGGAACCCAAAATTATGCAGATCGCTATTCCAACCAAACCCTGCACCAGGATCAATGATTAGGTTCACTGGCTGAAGATGCTACTTAGCAATATTCCACAAACCAGTGTTAGAAAGTTAGCCCAATAATTTTGGAAAGATTATGCTATATCTTGGTGATACTGATTTGAATCTGTAAAACAAAGGTTGACTGTTGGGTTTAGGATAGTGATCCAGTCATCCCTGATGGCGGGTGCTAATAATAGACAAAATTTGAGATGATTTCTTACTCTTTGTCAAAATAAAATTCAGAGGAAAACATGGAACATTCATTTTTTTGGCATAAAATTTTGAAATAATGACCACCAGTGTTACATTAAAATGTTATTTGTGTAACGTGTAATTAAATATCAGGCACTGGCATCAACATAGCCTTTCAAAAACCAGCATTGTGTCAAATCCTTATTTATACAAAAGTCACAGGTGTTACAAATTCAAGGATGACACAGAGTGACAAACATGTTTCCATTGAGGCCCTTGCAACACTGATCCAAGGTGACGGTGGTACAAGGATGGGTGAAAGACCCACCTCATCAGATACAAAGTCTCCAAAGCGGTCCAGAGCGAATACACAAAGCAGTCGGATGACCAGGTCCTCCAACCACTCCTGATGTTGCCGTGACATCTGAGCCCAGGCCAAAAAAATAACAATAAAATCTACAGTTAGCTGCATGTTTAATTCTCATATAACAATGAAATGCCAAAAACAAACAAACAAAAAAAACACACGACATACCTGTTCTGCAGTGCATCCCACCAGCTTTCCACCCCCAGCACCATGGGACTTGAGGATTTCTCTGAGACCTGTGCCTGCACCGTGACGGACCTGTAAACAACCAGGTTTATTAATCAAGGCAGGACACGTTGTTTACAAGAGATACAATAGAAAGTAGCAATTCATTTTGGCCTAATTACTTTCATCTGCACACACTCAAAATTGATATTCAGTTAACAGATAAACAGATGAAAGTGTCACTATATGGGTAAGAATCCAAGCTATTAAAAAAACTGATTTGTTTTTACCTCCCATGATGGGTTGAAGAGGTCATTGCAGAGCTCCTCACAGAAGCTCTCCAGAGGCCAGCCAAGTGTCTGAAGACAAAACACAGACATCCGTGCATCATTTGAAAACATTTGAAAAAGATTATTCACACATTGCATCAGATGTGCTTCTTCTATTTGTAGTAAATGTACAGTGTTCAGCACTTTATATTACTGACTTATTACAGTCAAACTGTTGAAAGAATTTTAATTAATTACTTACCTCCTCCAAGAGGCTGGAGTTATCTGGAACGTTATCGATTAAGACTTTAAGCTCTGTTGCCGGTTGGTCAATAACTACATTGGTGGTTTTCCTTCTTTTTTCCTCTGGTTCACCCTCAAAACTGTCATTACTAAAATGAGAAGAGTATCGATGAGTCATTTTCTCTGCCAACAATTCTAACAATAAACTCTGTGTTCTATATAAATTAACAACGAGGACACACATTGTGTTAGATGTGAAGCACTGCTCTTTATTTTCACCCATGTTCTGAAAAGTTAAATAAAATGCAGCCTCTGTTCAATATGGCAAGTCGAGGTACAACTCCAAGGTACAACTCCGCTGTCTGCAGAGATATGTGCACTGGGAGGCGGATTGACGAGAATGAAGCTCAGGTGGAGCTGCCAGTGCAATACAACTCTCAATTAAAATATGAGCCAAATAAGCAGAGGCACAAATAACTAACTGAACAGAGAACTTAACACTTGACCCAGTTGCACATATTACAATAAAACACATTGAAATTACCACAATGCCTGCAGAAGCACGAAGATTATTTTTAAGTGCAGCTTTGCCAATAATGGTTAATTTATGGTTTGTTTGTTTCACAGCTACAGTTACCAAATGGTGTAACAGCCAGCAGCTACTCTAACATGACTACTTTAACACACAGCTGCTACACACACTCCATTTAAACAGTCTGCCCTTGCTGTTATGCAAGAAACAGCATGTCGGCGCATCTAAATGGAGCGCATCTAACGCTAACTGCTGAGAGGTTTTCTGCAACTAAAAGACACTTGTTAGAAAGTTCAGTACAAAGCTTACCTTTTTTCATTGGGATCTACATCTCTAGATCTTTGCTTTGCCACTAGTTTAGCCATCCTCTTCGCCTTATTCTTCTGACGATTGCTCATGCCTGGCCGGAATTCAGAGTCTATCAACTCAGCAGCTTGCATGGTCTGAAAAAACAAAAAACAGCAGAGTTGATTCATCATTTTCAAGTGTAACTGAACACATACATACACACCAGATGCAACATAAGGTAGGGCAATAAGAACTGCACCGTTAAGTAAAACTTCCTGAAAACATTTCCTGTCCAGACAAGTCTTCTCTGCTGTTATGCAAAAAGGTACAGAATGACAATACAACATGATGTGACTCACATTTATGACTAGGCACTGCTTATCTCCACAGCAGCCTCTGTCACAGCAAGTCACAGCCTGCGTTCCTCCTCTAGACTCAGTCCAGTCTACCTCAACTTGGCCAGGTTTTTCAGGCCCAGCCAAAATATCTGCCTACACAGCAACATTCAACTGATAAAAGGACCAAGCGTACATAAACAAACCTGTAAAACATGGTTCCTCTGAAGTCAGCTGAAACACAAACAATAACTAGAACCAGACCTAGCACCTAAAGCTTCTGTTTGCTCTGATTTGGGACAATTCTTGTTTCTTGTTATGCAGTGAAAGGGGGTCCCAAGACTAAAGCTTGCCGATGCATAGACTTAAAGTTTCACCTTTTCTTCTTTCATTAAACAATTCAGTGAGGCAAAGGACACAACGTGCATGCTGAAAGGTCTGGTGAATCAGTGTGCAGGGGTTGGAGCAAGGAAACTCACCACATGGTTGCGAGAGCTGGATCCAGGTGTGGCCTTGCCTCCGTGGGCTCTGGGCCCACTGGATTGGCAGGTATAGTCCAGGTCCTCGTCATTGAAAAGCTCCTCCGTGTCCATGCCAATAGCGGCACCCATGTCCAGACCCAACTTCCTCTGGAGGAGCTTCCTCTGACGTGCCAGGCGCTCCTTAGGGTCCACCTCACCTGGGAGGAAGAAACAAAGAGACAGGGCTTGGTGTTAAATAGTTGAAAAGATGGAGGAATACTAGCAGAGTTCACTGTGACTGTGAGAGGAATATTTCTGCAGACTATGTGCTAAAGAGGTGAACATGAACATGGATGTGTGACTCTAGGGCTACATGTAACTAGGAAGTGGGAAAGAGTGACGCTGCAGCCACAAAACAAATACAGTCAGTCACACAGAACTTGTCAAATACAGTACACTAAAATAGCACAAGCGACCTTGAACAAAAAGTGAAACCACATCACAGGGCAGTGAATGCTGGAAAGACAAAGCATAACGCAGGCAACTGCAAACAGCGGACATTCACATTCAAATGACACCCAATAAATAAAATGAATGAACTTCTCTATTCAAATTGCATTCAAATTCCTGGTGGTCACAAAGTTCAAGTGGTCCAGTCAGGTCTGTGGCACTTTTGGTTTAGCGTAAAGAGTTGATTCTCCCTCGGCTAATGCGATGACGGTTAATTAATTAGCACTGAATGACAACATTTGACTACAAATGTTATGAAAAGTCTAAATCTCAACAAAATTGCTTAGCACCAAATCATGACAAAGGCCCCCACCTTGGTGCTTTCAAACTCACAACTGACACGTGGGGAGGCATGAAGACTAAAAAAAGAATAAAAATCTGTCACTCTGCTCAAACAGAAACCCAAAGAGAAACAAAGCTGCACAGTGCTCCACTCTTACACATTAAATGACTGAAATGAATCACTTCCCTTTCCACAGCTTGCGACCTTTCATAAGAAATTAAGATCATGGAGATATGTAACCGCAATGAGCGTGGGGGTAAGGTTCACCCCTTGGCCAACTGCAGCAGTTGTTGCAATTCAAGAAGGGCTCTTATTTTGATATCCATTGGATATTAATCCAATACAGAGACATTTTTGGTGATTAGAACTGTATTTGTTTTGTACTGTTGAGTTTTTTTGGTCTGAGCAATACTGATAAATATTAATTTTGCAGTTCTGTGTATGAGTGTCTGAGTGAGCGGGTGGTGGCGGCAGAGGGGTAAATGAATTCAAAGTTCATGTAAAGGAAAGTCTTTGTACCAGATTTGTCATCCTGCAGCTCAAACTCAGCCCCAGCAGATCCCAGCAGAGAGGCCCCGTGTTTGAGGAGGCGGGAGATGTCAAAGTGGTAGAAACTCAAGCGATCACAAGCGGAGTCCTCTGGAGATAAGTCGTCACAGGACTCTGCGGGGACAAACAGGACCAGTCACATTACTGCTCACTTGTCACTCTACATGCTTAATAAAACACAAAGCCATACTGTAAGCCAAACATGAGTGTGAAAACAGAGCTGTTATGTTTCCACAGCTGACAACTAACCATCTGTATTCCTCGCATAAACAGCACACTTGCATGACAGATTATCATCCATGACATTTTGTACATATTATGAGGGCATTTGTTAAAACATGTCCTGAGTAAATGTTAACATGAACCATTTCACGCTGGTTCCTTTTGTCATCTTCAAGCGCTTATGTGAAACAGCGCACCTGATTGACATCTCAATATATTAACTCCACCCAGGATAGACATTTGCCTGTGAGCACTGAGCCTCTTATGCTCAGAGGCTAAACAAGGCTAGTAACTATTTCACAAGATCATCTAAATGGAAATTCAGTATTTACTGTGGCATGTATGCCTAAAATTTAATTTAAGCAAAAGAATGGTGGTGCCTTGCTCAACAGGTTTGATAGCTCACCTTCTTTTGGCTTAGGGGCCGGGTCCCACTCTGGGATGTTCTTCACAATGGCTTCTACGGCTTGGCCTGCTGCAATACGGGTGTCCCAGTTGGGACTCCTTAGATAGGTCAAAACCTTTTGATCGACAGAAAAGACAAAGGCATGACTTACTATTCATTCCTACAATCATTAATACAAGCAAGTTCCACTGTGCATCACCTGATCTATCATAGACTGAACTTATTCCTTTTGTCAAGATCTAGCGATGGGTGTGAAAACTGCTGGGTAATTAACACATACAGGCACTGACCATCAAGGTACAGATAATTTACAAGAGATGCTATATTAACACTAATTGACATTACATTGTTATTAATTTTTACATTTTGCACTCTTGACTGCAAACAGTCAAATGCATCAAAGTTTTCCTGACTAATATTAAGTTAGGCTGACAAATAGATGTTTCTGTCTGTTTCATCAAGGATCATTAGTTTGACAGAAGTCCAATTAGAGGGACCCTGATAGTCTGTGCACAGCAACCCCAACGCGCTGCAGAAACTACGATGTGTGTGTGGAGCTTCAACTACGATGTGGTTCATCGGTGGAGATGGAGGCCTCAAGGGAGCGTTTGATCAAGAGTATCAGACAAACCTTCGACAGGAGGTTGTTGAGTTCATGTGGGTGGAGTTTCACTACATCTCCAAGCTGCTGGGCTGCTGCCTTCCTGGTTACTGGGGTTGTGCCGGTGTCAAGCAGGATGAACAAACGGTCAAGTCTAAAAAGATGCAGGGGGAAGACACATAAATGACAGCACAACAAACAGTTTTGCCCAAGCAACATGTTGGTTCTTCTGTTCAGTTCATTAATAGGTCTATAATGAATCAAATGTCCAACCTCTGCACTTCATATAATTTGGTGAGGCCACGTAAACTCCTTCTAATTCAGTGCAACACAAACTTAACTTATTACATATAAACAACACGTGCATTTTAAAAAAGGCTATGACATCAACACAATGAAGAGGCCAAAAATGATTCATTTTGAGAGTGTGCATGTAGCAATCAGTCTCTCTATGTATGTACATCTTTACACTTCCCAAATCCCCAAACTGTAAATCACAACGACATTAGAGGAAATCATACCACAGCCACGTGCTGGCATTTCAGATTTTTTTGTTCATATGACAAAAAGCATGGAAAACACCAATGTATACCGTGGGATTATTCCACATTAACTATTTAGCACTGTACCGAGGTAACCCGGTGTTGAGTGAAGTCATTAGCAGTCTATTAATATAATTAGAGTGGATTAAGGCTGTGCGCGCCTGAGCCCAGGTCCCACTAATACTTTAAATGGCCCATGTGCTGAACTGCAGATGATTCTACTTTGCAATGCAAAGCGGAAGACGTCTTCGGACAACGTGCAATCACCACAACAAACATTCACACCGAAAAAATAGCACCTTGCACTAGCTAAAAGTTGTCTAAAAACGATGATGCAGACTGCTAAACTGCATGAGGCTGGATCAAGTCTGACAGTTTCTGAATTCCCAGTACCGGGCGTCAGGTTCTGTCGACGGTCTTGGTCTCATGGTTTCACACTAACTCTGAACCTCGGTCGGAGCGTGTGTTCCTCAGGTTAGGTTATTTTCCACTGCTGTTTAACTGTTATTACTTCTGTTTAACTGTTAATACTTCTGTTGAAATTGTTCATATTCCTATCTTTTTATAATCCTTGTTCATAGTGTTTATATTGCTTACTGCTATTTATCATGTGTATACTGTATATTTCTTCTAAATTTGCACATTGACCTACCTCTATGCACATTTTATACACCCATGCACACGGTTTTTTCTGTTTTTTTTTTTTTTTGTTGCACATTGCTTTTTGCACACTGGGTTGTACTTAGGTTATTCTGTTGTTAGGTTATTCTTATTCTGTTATACTTAGATCTTATTCTTTATTTCTATTTTTTTTATTTACTTAATCTGTAATCTGTGGATCCTGCTGAAGAAAATGTGAATTTCCTGCGGGATGAATAAAGTATCTACCTACCTACCTACCTAAGCTTACCACTACTTTATGATATGAAAGAGTGCAAACACCTGTAGTTTCACAAGCGGCTCTTTTAAATTTGCACAAATAAAGTCGCTCAGTAAGTTGTTAAATGAGCCAGCTGACCAACACTGATACTTACATGACACTGGCAGGTAACTCATGTATGCAAGCAACCTTAAGTGAAACCACTTCGTAATATTTAATGTTTAACCAGCCGGCGTTCAGCACAAACAGGCGAGTCTTTAGGGGACAAGTCAAAATGTGAAATTCAGCCCCACAGGACACAAGTCGGGGCGAAGCTGTGACATTAAGCCCATTAAAAACGTGCCTGGCCTGCAAACCGGTGACACCATACATTGTTTAGCTAGCCGGCTAGTCGGCCGTCGCCATGCCATTATTTGCCAAATCAAAAGCTAGCAGGCATTAGCACGAATCCAAGTCGGTAACGTTACGGCGAAAGTGACTGTTACCTTGATACAGCCATGGGTGGTCGATAATGTCAAGGGTAGGTATGACCTTTCACGTCCCACATTCAAAATGCAGCCGGTAATTCGAGATTTTTTTCCACCTTGAGGGTTAGTAGTTCCAGTGTGGCTTATAACGCCAGATGAAGTCATGAGCTAGCGGCTAGCTGGCTGGCGGAGGCCCGGGCTGTGTGCTCCTCACCACCCCGACCGTCTTCACCACCGATTCATGGCTTCAAACTTCTCCCCTGTTGTCTCTTCTTCTTCTTTCTTCTCCCACCAAATATCGCCGCCTACCATACGCACATCAATCTGTAGCTCGAGTTACCCTTCGGAACTAGTCGTGGATAAATACTTCACCCTGATAAGGTATAAAGAGTTATTTTGTTGCACGTTGTGGGCGACCCAGAAGACTGTTTTTATATGAGGAGCCATCTTGCATTTATTCCTTCCTCCATAGCAGGCGGAGGCTGATTGGCTACAAGCGGCGGGGACAGCCAATCAGAGCGCACGTTAAAAGAGGAAACGAATGCAAAGGAAAAAAAAAAAAAAAAAAACACACACACACACACTTCGACAGAGGATAGTTTTCACTCATCTAAACTTCTATTTTTTAATTATTTAATACACTCAATATCCTCCCTACATGTCATTTATACTTTGATTAATATCAAATATTTTTATTCTTGTGTGCATGTTAAATAATATTAACTGAGCTGTAATTCTAACCTAGGCACATTTACTTTTATTTTGCTGTTATATTGATACAGCTACAATTACAAGCTACCAATTTTTGGTTCAGTGGAAAAAAACAAAACAAAAAAACAAACAAACAAACAAAAAAAAAAAAAAAACTACAACATTAGAGCTGACTTTGGTTCTGAAAGAGCCAAAGGTTTTCCTGCTCGACAAAATTTAGATGTAACCCTTGCATTATCTTTGAGACCAGTTTTACCACATTCAGTGTTTAATGTCTCTGAATGCATGATTAACACAGTTTCATATTTTGTGATGGTATAGTGTCATATTTTATTACCTTTTCCTAATTTAATAGGCAAGTCTGGGTAAACATGACGTTAACGTGATGATATGTTTTCAGTGTTTCTTTGGCGTCAGTTTGACCTCAGGCTTTTTTTTTTTTTTTAGCTCTATAAAATATATAAGAATTATCCACATTATACACACATTTGTTTTAGCTGTTGTTTTAACTGAAGAACTGTAATATGACATTTATAGTCTTTACAAAGCTTCCCCTTTGCTTTAGGGCCCTCACCGCCTACAAGAATTTTGCTGCATATGGGGGGGTCGCTTATGTTTTAACTAAAGGGTTGTTTAGGTTGTCAGCAAGGAACATAAAGTACCTGATACATAAAGTGCTTGGGTAACCATTTTTATGACGATGATTTTCCAGAGGTTTAAATTACTGGGTCAAATTGGCCCTAACTGATAAAAAAATGTTTGTAAATTTGCACAGGAGGGTTAAGTTAGCTCTATATGATGTAAATCAGGGAGTAAAAAAGTGATTTTTATGAATATAGCATGCCCACGAGTACGCACAGCACCACTATGTAGTAGTATTAATGCATGCATTCATATTATTAGTTAATAAGTGTAGCGTGGTATATAATATATAGTTGATAACAATATGAAACACTTTCTCTGTTTATCTGTGTCTCAGTGGGTCTAATCTGCTGACCTGCAGGCTTGCTCAGATAAAGCAAGGTGACACTCTGACACTTCTAAGCTGAAACTGAAAGAGAGCACGTCGACTCAACATTTATGATAAAGTGGCCAAAAAGAAAACCAGTCTGAAGATGAACAAAATGATGCCCAGCTCACAAGTTTTACATTTTAAATTTTACTGACAGTTTTTGTGCTCTGTTTGTTGATTGTTTGCACATCAGCAGAGCTTATCAAACTATTTTCTTGGCGGTAGAATGCCAGAAAAGGAGCAAAAGTCACGCCTAAAGGGCCCTAAGCTTCCTCAGTGGCTGGGTGCAGACACATAAATCTATTTTTTTCTTTGTATTGTTGAAACTCCTGCAAAGTGTAATCCATACGATACAAACCAGCGAGGAGCAACATCAAGATGAAGGTGAGGTGGAAAAGATGGCGTGACTTCATGAATGACCTTGGTGTCATGCCCTAACCCTTCTCATAACATTTCATGGTGCTCTAAAAGATGATTGAAGACAGTCATATCTGTCATATCACAGCCTTTATTCATTTCTCAGAGGCTAACCATCCCAGAGGACGAATCCTATTAATGCTTCTGCCATAAATGTGATTTTTTTTTAGACATGAATGAAAATCTCAAGAACAAGGTGATCTAAATTGAACAGACCTTTATTATTTCTCTTCCGTCAGTGTGAATTTGAAAAAGTGAATTTAAAAGCACCTTTTCAGGTGTGATCCTGTTATTTTTAATGGGCTGTTTGGGTGTTTCCACATGTTGGAATAAAGAGAAGTTTTTTTTTGTTTGTTTGTTTTTCGTCACAGAGTGAGGTGCCGCTGTTGAAAATGACAATCACTTGCTCTGAGTGAAAATATAGAATCGTATATGCAGCTGCAACTTTTATTTCTACCAAGTGGATTTTAACCGTAGTGATGTAGAAAGGGATGTAGCGTTAGAGTTCCCACCTCAAAGTACCAAAAATGTTGCAACAATCATTTAAAAAGTTACGAAAAAGATGAAAAACATGTCACATTTATACAAATTATTTCAAAAGTATGTAATTACCCTAACCTTAAAGGTGTTATTCTGTTTAAATTACAGATTTCTCTCATGTACATTTAAATTTACAGTACAAAACCTTTCACCATTCAGCAAAAACAGACCCTAAACCATAAATATATACCATAACTGTACTGTGCTGTAAACTACTGTAAAGTGTACTGTACTGTAAAGGTTTAGAATTGATCTGTTTTTGTCATAGTTTTGTTTTTGTCGTAGTAATTCACCGTAAAGGAACAACAGTTCTTGACCATGAAATTTACAGTGAAGTTAAACGTGGTCATCTGATATTTAACAAGTTTGACAGACAGACAAACTGAAAAATGTAGAAGACAGTGGGCTCCTAACTCTTAGAGAGCAAAACGGCAAAAAGGCAAAAAGGCAAAAAAAAAAAAAAAAAAAAAATCTATTATATATATAGGTGTGTAGGCCTAGTAATTTAAAGGTGAGGTATATTGTAGATACTATAACCTGTAAGATCTCAATAGCTGTATGCTGCCCTCTGCTGGAATTTATATAAGTGTATATAAATATACGTATGTGTGTGTGTGTGTGTGTGTGTGTGTGTGTGTGTGTGTGTGAGAGAGAGAGAGAGAGAGAGAGAGAATGAAAAACTCATGTTGGGACTGTCCCATGCACATTTCACAAACTTTAAACTTGAATAAAACTAAGAAAAATAAATAATAAAAAAAAAAAAATCAAATAAATGCAACTCTCAGTGAGGAACAGAATGACAATACAGGCGTCTATTTGTGATGCTGGTCTTTTACAAGTCCAGGCATAATGTTTTGAGTCAGCACTGATCAAAATGATTTCGTCCCAAAAATCGATTTGATATGGAGTGACATTGTTTTGTGCTATTTTACAGACAATTGTTTGGAAACCCTCGGGGGAGGAGGAGTCCTCGTTCAACATGGACATACAGAAAATTTCCAGACAGACCTTCAGAGGGCCTACAAGGTGAGTTATCTTTTGCCATTTTTTTAATAAATCAAATCTTTTTAGTGTCCTCTTCCAGTATCATCTGATGTGATGCTTTATATATATATATATATATATATATATATATATATATAAAATGCCACAGATAAATGACCTTTTTGTTATTTTTACATTTAATCTAAGTCTGCTTGGCACTCTGTATGATATGAACTTATTTTCCTATAGACAGCATTATTATTCATTTTAGCTAACAGTTTATTCTTATTTTTTATAACTAATATTTAAGTTTAATGCATGTTTTGTCCTTTTTTTCTCCTTACATGTGCTGCAGCAGAACCTGGATCAGTTGTTGCAGCTCATCACACAGACACAAAGTCTACAGCTGACATAACAAGAAAGACTGAGTGGCTTTTTAACACATTTACTCATTTACATTTGTAATAAATGAGATAAATCAAAACGTAAACTGAATTTAAATTTGTTATATTTGTTATATATGAATGTGTGCTGTAAAATGTTTAGTTGCACAATGTTCCACATTTTTGTCTGATTTTTCTTGAACTGAATAATCCTCATTTTTGTGCTGACAAGCTGTTGTATGGTGTGGTGCGCTTCATCCTGTGGTGCGACACAATATCATCTGGTGTGACATTCAAAATTGTGACAATAAAATGGCTTTGTTAGTGATGAATCCTAAATATCTGAGTGGAACACATGGAAAATAATATCAGCAAGAGTCACAAGCTGTTTTTTTTTTTTTTTTTTTTAGATTTAGAACAGTCAGAATTAATCTAAAATATAGTGAAAGAGTGAGGATAGATGCTTTACTTTGCATGATCATTTAGAAAAATAATACAATATGCAGGTGATATGAACGAGGAAATGCAGGATCTCCAGATAGTAATGATAAAGAATTATGATAACAACAAATCAGTGAAGAGATCTTTAAAAGAGATCTATGGAAATTTATTATCCTATATAAAGTATAATTAGAGTAATTAGAATACGTAAAGTAATTACAGTAATTAATATATCAGTAGTTATAGGCCTTATTTTTCAGCTGAAGATTATTTACACATGCAAGTTTTTCCTGAAGAGCACAGAACACTGAATAATTGAAGCTAATTTTGAAAAGAAATGAATAGAAATTTATTTTTACACGTTTGTGCCAGAAAGCATCCAGATCTGACAGTTCTGTGAAACAGCAACAGAGATTATGTCCGATTTTCTACCTGCAGCCACCGACCTGTACCAGAAAAATCACAAAAAAGGATGGAGGGCTCTGGCTCCTCCTGGTCCAGACTGGGGGCTGATTGTGTTTACTACACAATTCACTAATAAATACAAGGTTTTTACTGGTTGTGTTCATGAGAATAATTTGATTAAACTCATAGCTGTATCCTCAACATGAAAAACAGACTCATAGAACAAGACAAAGTCTAAGATCACAGATTTTACAATGCTATTATAATACTATAATTATATAACATAAAATATTTTGTGCATTTTGGCATGAAAGCATCACTGCAGAGAACTATTACACAGAAATTGAAATCTTTTAATGACATAATGAGCACACTGTCTCTTCAGGATTTTGGTTATGAAACATCGTTATGCAATGTCTAAAATAAGCTCAGAGCTGAGCAGTTTGGATAGATAGATAGATAGATAGATAGATAGATAGAAGTTCTTTATTGTCCACAAGGGAAATTAATTTTATTCAGGTCAGTTAACTACATACAGCAAGACAATGAATTCATAAACAAAATAAATGAGAAAACACTACAGTAAAAACAGACGTGCGTGTGTGTGTGTGTGTGTGTGTGCTGTTGGTGTTGAATACAGGGGCAGCAAATCTCAGGATCAGGACCTGAAAGCAGGTGTTGGGTCCCTCACATTCTTGCCTGATCCCTTCACCATCTTCTGGTCAGAGAGCCACCGCAGGGTTCGTCTCTGAGGGCCTCTCATACCAAACTACACTCTCTATATGGCAGATTTAAAGCTGCAGAAGATGCTGGAGCCAATGCCCAGATACAGGAACGTTTTTTAAGATAGTTTGTGTGTTGTTGTTGATGGTCAGCCTGCTGTCGATGGTGGTCCCAAGGTCCTTGTAGCTGCAAACCTTCTCCATAGCCTCCCCTTTGAGCGTCAGCTGTGGGACGGGGCCAGCCTTCCTCTGTAAGTCTATGAGGAGCTCCACTGTGTTCCTCACGTCTATCAGGAGGAAGTGCTCCTCGCATCATTAGTGCAACTTCTTCACTTCCTCCTCAAAATGGGTGGGGCTGTTGGAGGTGTCATCGCATGTCATTGCAATGTTATCAGCAAACATAACGGCCATGCTCACACCGTCTGAGCCCCTCAGGTTGTCGGCATATAGTGAAAACAGGACCGGGGAAATCACTGTCCCCTGGGGGTGGGTGTGAGCATGACAGGAGAGGCGGAGCTGTTGACCCTGGCATACGGCTCTCTTTTGAAGAGGAGGTCCTGCATCCAAAAGATCATGTAGGGATCCACCTAGAGCTCTTGAAGTTTGATGCAGATGATGTGGGGCTGCATCCAGTTGAAGGCCGAGGAGAGATCCACAAACAGGATCCAGGCTTATGCGTGCAGCAGTGACTGTAGGTGGTGTGTAACACACACACAGTCATCATGGCGTCCTCTGCTGAGTGGTTTTGCCTGTAGGCTAACCGCACTAGTCTCTCCAGACGCTGACCGATGACCGATGTGAGGGTTGCAGGTTGGTAGTCATGGTTGATGGATAGGTCTTATCTCTGAACACTTTCACAGTGTAGGGATGGTGTTCTCCTGGAGAGAGTGGTTGAAGGGATGACAGAGAAAACTGGCTGGCTCCTTTGCACATTCCTTCGCCACCCTCACTTTAATGAGGTCAGGCCCCAAGACCTTGTATGGAAAGAACCTCCACAGGCCCCATCTCACCTCCTCTTCTGTCAGGGCAATTGGCTGTCCATGCCCCTCTGTGATCTCATGCTGGAGTTCATTCCTCAGCCGCTCTGTTTCTGCTCTGATGTCAGGCCCACCTCAGATTGCCAGTTTGAAACATGGCCTCCCCCAGTTTCTTATAGCACACTTTGGCCAGGACTATCTCCCTCTGTAATACTGTTTGCGCAGCTCCCCTCCTCTGCAAAGACTCTTATGCTTAACCTGATTTGCTCTTGTCAGGTAAGCTGTGAGCCATGGTTTGCTGTCGGGATAGGATTTAATAGTCTTTGTGGGTATTAACATATTCTCACAAAACTGGATGTATGAGGTCGCCGCTGTGAAGAGAGAGGGTGAAAACCTGCCAGTCTGTGCAGGTGAAAGAGCCCTGCAGGCTGTGGGTTGCCTCCTTGGACCAAACTTGAATAGACAGTCTGAGAAGCCGTAGCTGTAGGTGCAGGGAAATAGACAAATGATCCATCTCTTCCATGCAAACTTTGTCTGTAACACGCACAGAGGAGCACCACCATTCATTAACACAGCAACAAACTCCCCTCCTGTTTTTAGCTCCAAGCAGCAGTCAGTCGGTTGGTCAGTCAGTCCACACACACACACACACAAAGACAGACACACGCATACACACACACAGACAGTTTCACCTGCCCTGTAGCCACGCCTCCTTTCATAACTCATGAACCGTTTGGCGTTGAAACTCGCTTTTCCGATGGTAAAATATCCAGGTCCATTTTCCCCTCACTGTGTTGTGTGATGCCTAAGAGCTGCTCCCAGGTGCAGGAGGTGGCTTGCTTTCCCATTTTTGAGCTGTGTGTGCTCACATCCACATTACACAATGTCAGCTTTTATCTCTCTGAGGCTGTCAAATATAGAATCCATAGGTTAAAAGCATCAAGACAAGCCAGTTCTATAGTATTCAATGACTTTTTGTACGGGAGTAACAAGATTATTCACAAGGGTTATGTTAGTTTGGAGAAATTGGTTGCATGACAGCATGAGAGTAAAGTAGATTTCCCATTCTCTAGTCACTCTATTATTGTCTCATTGCCGTATTGTCTACTGTGAGCAAGATGGTTAGTCTCTTCAGGGTACAGTGAGGGCATTCTGCTGAGTAATTCAATAAGATGATGTGTAAGAGGTGCTTGTGTAATAAAAATTCTGTCTATTAACCTCCCTAATCCAGTTTGCTTTGTTGAGCTGTACAAATGCATTTATTCCAGTGAACTCTTGCTGTAAATAACATCATATCCCCATGTTTGTGTACCCGCTCACAGCCTGTGACAGTTGCAGAGTGTATACAGTACGGAGTGCAGATTTGGGATGCAGCTGCTTGACCTGAACCTAGCTGGGTTCATTCACCCACCTCCCCCCGTTCAACACAGGACATGTGTTAACTCAAAAACCATCCGAGCTCTGTGAAAATCACCTAAACGCTCATTTAGCACATGCAACAACTGCTGGCCTGCAACACAACACATTAATACTCAAAACATTCATTTTGAAATCAGCACTGATATGCACATGTTGTGACAAACGGAGCAGATTGTGTTTTGACTCTTTATGTGAGCTAATGAGGCTGAAAAAAAAAAAAAAAAAAAAACATGCAAAAATAGATCAAGCTTCTGAATCAACATATGTGAGAATGGAATGTAAAATAGAGGAGCAGTGAGTTTTATTCAGAGAAAAAGTACTGATTTAAAGTTTGCTCAGCTATACCTGTCATATACCTGTCTTTTTTTTTTTTTTTTTTTTTTTACAAAAGGAGGACCTGCAGTGCACTGAACAAAGAGATGAAGAGAGAAGCCTCTGTTTTATGAAGAACATTACTGATGTCTGGAAAAAAAAAAAAAAACACTAGACTGACAACAGCAATGCCGACACATCCGTCAATTCCAGCTGCACAGATTTTGATCAGTGTTGTCACTAACTGTACCCTGCCTATTGCATCTTGTGACTTTCCACACCTCTATATCTCCTTTGATTATCTCACAGGACATTATATTCACTTTGGCTTGGATTCATGTCATCTTCCCACTGAGTGATCAGCAAGTCTGAGTCACAAAGAAAAGGAGCAGCTTGTGGTAATACAGTGACTGGATGTACTGTCAGAGCAGGTGATAAATCATCTGTATGTACTGACGGATTCACTCATCGTCTTTCAGAGCGTGGATGGGTTTTAAGAGTTTTCAAGCAGCACTTTGTCTGTGATGCTTTCATGAATCTGTGGAGGAGAGTGCTTCGGCCCTGTGATTTGATCTTATTCATGAGTGGGGTGGTCACTCCCACATGAAGATCTCTTCTGTAAGACTATCAGATAAAAAAAAAAATGTATACCGGAAAATGGTAGCCTAATAGAAATTCAAGTGGTGGAAGAAGTAGAAAAAAAAGAGAAGAGCTTCAGCACCATAAGCTAAATGTGAATGTACTGTACAGTGGAAAGTTTGTATATACCTTGCAGCCAGCCATGTTTGACAGTGATTTAAGAGTCAGGATCCAGCATTCCCCCAGATGACCCATTCAGACTCACTGTACTGACAGATGATCAGTGCATCTCCTCACCTCTGGAAGGATTAGTTGTGATATATGTTGGGCTGTGGGTGAGTCTGTCTGACCTTTGTTACTTGCTGTCATTCAGGGAAAGCCGAGCCTTACCTCAGGTAAGACAGAGCTGCATCTCTCCCCAGTTTTTGCCAGGATTCTTGTGGGCCTTAAAATGTTTAAAACTGGATTTTCTAAATTAAAGGCCTTAAAAAACGTTTTAACAAAGTTAAATGTTGCATTTGCATGCTAAATATGGCGTCACAGTTCTTAAAGAGGTAGCTTTATCTCGCAGTACTATTTATCTAAATTTCCTATACTTTTTGACACTCATGTTTAAGGGTGTAACTGGTGGTAAAGTTTAAATTTAACTGGCTTTAAAAAGGTTTTAAAACATTTTCACTTCAATGTGCAGAAAGTTGTAGCAGTAATCACCCCATTACAATGATATTGTTACAAGACTTTTTATACAGAGGTATAAGTCGGCATGGTAAACAGCCATGTTGTCATGGTAATCATTATTGTTAAAGCACCAAGCCTGTTTTGAGAATGGGGTGGTATACAAAATGTTCTCTATCTGTGAAACTAAGACATTCGTACATAATGTTGTTCCTTCATTTGTAACAGTCATGATGATCTACATGGTTGTGCAAATGTATGACTCATAACAGTCTTCATCTAGAGGGACTGTTGTTTTCTTCAGCAAACATTCTTCAGTGTTTACTTGCTTGCAGAGCCTTGACTAGCTGTAATGAAAACGTGCTGGCTTGGATCAGGATCTGGACTTTGATGCCAAGCATTCAGCAAGCACAGACCTCAGGAGCCCAGGGTGAGAAGGGCGAGTGACTAAGCAGTCTCAACTGGTTTCATCTCCCACTCACTGTCTTGATAAATAGTCAGTCACTAAACAGAAGTTTCAAAATATTTGTGCTGCAAACAGTGTAATAGCCTTGGTTACCATACAGATATCCTAACACAGGATTTTTTAAACTCGTAACATGAAACAGTGCAGTATCAAAGTATGCCAGGGGAGCCGTACTTACAGCGATCTTTCCTTGTTGGAAGCAGGAAACTTGTGAGCAGAGAGACAAAGAAGTGGGGCGCTTTTGCCTGCATGCCCTGGAGGAGGAGTGTTAGACTTCACAACAAAAGAACAGCTTGTCAAGTGAAGATGCTTTCAGATTCAGGCGCGCTCACTCTCTGAGCACAATGCCAACCAAAATCCACTCCATGATGGAGATACAGCTGAAATTGTGCTTGTTGCTACTTTCTGCTCTGCATCCGGCAATATATCAAGGTATGCTGATATACCCAACCCATAGACATCCACTGTTACTATTGTTAATAACACAGACAGGTGATAATGACTAACCTACTAACAATGTTTTATATTTCAATACCAGAAGGAAAAAGTTGTTGAAATTCAAATTGGTTTAGATTGGCACTGAATGCCTGAATGCAGATTTAGTAATCTAAGCTACAACATGCTTCTTTTCGCCCCACAGGCAGGTGGCACCAAAAGGAGGCTGTGTTGGTCTGTTCAACCCATGCTGGAGGGTTATTGGACTTTAAATATGATCCTTTCCTTTGCACTCATGCCCTGTACTTCATCACCTCATGGCAGTGTTATCTGTTGTCAGTAAAATATGTAGCCTATTGTCTTACAAAGTGGCAAAATGTATTATTTCATGAGATGATTTGCACGTTTGGAGGAGGTGATTATAGCCAAGCAACTCCTTCCAAAGTTAGTGACTGCATAATCAATGGTGGATTTATTTTATTTAACGCTACTGTTTGTGTTATTTTGCATGACTGTTTCTCAGCTGTGCTCTTCATTCTGCCTGTAATTTCTGGCCGTGCTCAGTCACCATACCTGCTCAAAACTGCTGCAGTCCAATGCAACTCACAAACACGCAACCCCTCTGTTATGCCATGACTGGAAGACTGATAGAGGAATAACAGTGTACCTATAGGCATGCAGGTCATTAGCCATTCACCACAACACTTTTGTTGGGTGAGGAAACAGTAAATAACGAGGCTGTTAAGGCAGAGCAGAGCGGCAACAGCTGCCTGGATGTCCACATCACTCTGGATCTACCTGTGACCCTGGCTACTTGACACTCAAAGTAAGTTTGCAATACATCAAATGTGCAACATTACATTTCCTTCATCAAGTCCTATAAAAATAGAGAACATACAGTTAACAGAACTTTCACATTTCTACCCTTTTCTTCAAATACAAGACGAGGACTACAAATAGCTTGAGCGTGTGACAAATTAAACACATGTTTTTATTTCATCCTTTTCCCTCAATCCTTTCATGCAAGTGTTTCATAGTCTGGGTGCAATGAGAAGGAGCAGCTGGTGAGCAGGACCTCTGGGTTTGAGTGGCAGTGCATCTTGTTTAGAGGGTGAAAACAACAACAGGTCTTAACCACAGTCCTCAACAGCAAGGAGAGTCTGGTCTTAACCAGTGAGCTTATTGGACTGCTTCCTCCACAGGAAGCTCTGCAGGACATCAGGGCGGAAATGCTATTTTAGTTAGGGTAGACCACATCGTGACATTAAACAGGAGTGCACTTTAGGTTTACAAGAGAGTGTGATTATTATTTTGTACCACATTGTTATATAAAAGAAGCCTGTGTTGATCAGAATACATTAAGACAACATGAAGCGTCCTTTAAAGTAGATTAGATTTAAGAAGTTGAACAAACAAAATGTAGAAAACTCATTGTTTTGGACTATGTAACTCAGAGTAGAATTGCATCTTTTTTGTCTCTGCTTTCAACCTTGCCCTTCACTTTTGACGTCAAGGACAACATGGCTCACAAATAATTCACTGGAATAAACATTTGAATTATTCGTACCCAAGCTCCGACCAACAAACCGAATTTATCTGAACTTCAGAGCCTAGAAAGCAGTTCTTCACTGATGTTGAATCTTGACTACACATCTGACATCTCCACAAGTGACAGTAATAATGCAGTGATCTTCAGTGTCTTGGCTATCTAATGCAAACTTGTGCCTGACACTGCAGCCAACCCAGTCTCACTCCAAATTGTGTAATAGCTACGTTGGTCCACAAGGCAAAACGTAGTCATTTCACAAAAACGGCTCTGAAATTGTGACATGGGTACGTTTTATCTGCCTAGTCTTTTCTGCGGGCATACTTTCGGTCACGTGACTGCCCAGTTTCTCCCTGGCGTGAACAAAAAACATGGCGGACATCCCTTCTACTTTTGGTGGAAATTGCTATATTTTAAGATAGCTTGTGGCTTTAGCTTTGTTTTGATAACTTTTCTAGTGACAAATGTACACTTTCTTTTCACAGTATCCATTCGGTTTATGTATACGATCCATAGTTTTGTCGTTTCGACGTACATTCTTTCAGGCCTCCCTACAAAATTGTAGTAAAAAATACGTTTTTGTTGTTGCTACAGTCGTAGCTTTCCAATGGTACCAAGCACGAGTCTCTCCGACTTACCATTCCGGAGATACGGCCAATTTCGGAGAAAAATACCAAGTCCTCTTCCCGCATCGGACTTGGTCTCGTTGGAAAGCCCTTGGTCGACTTTGGGGGGGTAGAACTTGGTTTCATGTCGATAGGAGCTTCCTATCAAAAGTTATTCAAGAGAAACCCTCAAAAACACACTTTTTTTTTTCCTTGGCTTTTCAGGCTGAAAGATTATTGGTCCGCAGCCGTATGTCACATCGACTTGGAAACGTTTTTTACCCCCACATAATCCACCCTTCCGATTCCAACGGTACCACCCTCGACTCGCTGCGCCACACGGTTACTGAAATGAGCGCTTTTCGAAAAAACACTACTTTACGTTGGACAAAATCGCCCGTAACTCCGCAGCCGTACGTCGCATCGACTTGTAAACGGTTTCTGCCCCCACATAATCCACCCTTCCGATACCAACGGTACCACCCTTGCCTCGCTGCGCTACACGGTTACGGAAATATGAGCGCTTTTCGAAAAAAACGTTATGTTACGTTGGACAAAATCGCCCGTAACTCCGCAGCCGTACGTCGCATCGACTTGGAACCAACGGTACCACCCTCGGTCATTAATTTCAATTCGTAAATTCAACTTCACTTCTTAGTGGAACTTTAAAGGGTTAAAAAAAAAAAAACGAAAAACAGCAGACTACAAATAACGACAACACAGAGAGAGAGCTCATTTGCTCCCTGACTGTTGAGCAGGCAACATGTCTTCACCGCTCTGTTTCTCTCCACTTCTCTGCACCCCTCTGTGTCTCTCCGCGTGTCCACTTCCCTGCACCCCTCTCTCTGTGTGTGTGTGTCTCTCCGTGTGTCACGTTAACGGCACCCCATTCCCCTTTGTTTCTTCTGTCAGCCATATTCCCTACCGTAATCCATACCCTAATCACATACATACACATACATACACATACATATATACCCACACACAAATGTCTGACTTCATTGCACTAGGCAAGGCCAACGCTCTAAGTTTTGTGGAGGCTTATGAGAGCCAGGCAGACATGGAGGCCTTCCTCCATAACCCGGAGGTCAGGCTCCCAGTGTTTGCCACCACATACCTGTGGCAGGAGGGGCTCCTGTCGATGGTGTGTTGGTGGAGCTGGGGAGGCTGGAGGGGGTGAGGGCGCACATCCCCTTAATCACCCTCCCTCGAGCCAGCCCCCAAACCATAAAACCCCATTACCACATGCTCAAGAAGCATTTGGACTTGAGGGACTGCAGCCCTGCCACCAGGGAGGCATTCAAGCATATCCACGGCTGCTGTCTCGCCCAGACAGCAGGTGGATATTTCTTGAATGTCTCTGTGGTACCGAGAGACCTGACGGCAGCCAGCCACATTGTGTTTGACGCCACCATCGCCCCCAACAAAGCTGCTGAACAAGTCAACAACATCCGGGCAGCATTCATCGGGGTTCTGAGGGGACTGGACAGCAAGAATCTGGCAAGGGATTTCATCCAAAAGAACAGCCTGGCAAACCCTGCCAAGTTTAACGTTCTAGCACAGGACCAGCACTTTGTGCTAGGACTTCTGGACAGGGCCGTCAAGGCTGTGGATGACAATCCTTTCACCACATTCTTGCTGTCCTTGTCCATGTTTGGACAAAAAATTCCTGAGGCCCTGGACTTGGCAGCACTGGTGGACATGGACCACATCATCTCCTGCTCTGTGCACACTGCGTGCACGCTCGTGCCAACAGAGAGCAATTTGGAGGTGATGTGGTCCAGGCACGGTGTGGAGAACATCATTGGGCACAGGGGGGCACTCTACAGTGCCCTGACTACTGAATGTGCTGTTTCGGGGGGAGGAGGACCGTGGGGCGCTGAACTTTGTTCAGATCTACACCGACTCCCCCCCCCACGCGTGCCCTACACATCCAGTGAGTGGGGTTATTGCGACCTGTGGCCTCCTCCACCATGAGGTCAACAAGGCCATGTACGCCAGGGCCCTGAAATACATGGACCACATGGTGGACTCGGAGGTCAAGTTCGCCAAACCCCTGCACTGCCGTCTGGAGCAGGTTAAGCTCTTCTGCCAGGACGACTGCTCCAGCGTGTTTGACCCGGAGGAGTTTTTCAGTGGCCAGTGCCTCGAGGACCTCCTGGCCAAGGAGCCCATGCTTGTCCCCTTTTATGCCACGGGGGACGGCATGGGCCTCCAGAAGGACCCACTTCACTGCCTTCAGCAGGGGCTTCAGGAACTGAAGCTGCGCTGGTTCCCCCATCTGTGCCTGTGGCAGTCTGGGAAGCCACGTGCCAGCTAGGACCACAAATCCCTTATCAAGCTCTATGATAAGGACCGTGGGACCCAGCTGGCAACCAGGGTGGCTGTGGTGCAGGGGCACGTCCTCCAGGAGATGGAGAGACGAGGGCTGTGCTACTCCCGGACGTTCGAGAGGTACAGGGAGCAGGGCATACCATGGATGGAGAAGTGCATGACCCGGCTCCCTGCTACCCTTGACGCCGGGCAGAAGCTCAAAACCCTCACTCTCCTGTCCTCCATCGCCTTCCTGGAGAACAATGATTTTGTCTCCTTCAAGGAGTTGGAGGCTCTCCTGAGGGATGTGCCCTTGACCACAGCCAGGATGCAGGAACTTTTGCTACTCAGCAAATTCATGCTGCCCAAGGGGACGCCTTTTAAGTTGTGGCATGTCCACGAGACAATCCCCACCAGGCTGCCACCAAAGACCACATCAGGCCAGGCTGTCCCCCAGGCCAAAAAGCCTCGTCTGGAGGAGGAGGACAAGGAGGAGAAGGAGGATGTCCAGGCTGTGGAGGAGAGGGATGAACCAGGGAAGGTGAGGAAACGGCTGGTCAGATTCATCCCGGCCATCCTCAACCCTCGCTGGTCTCCCATGGAGGTGTCCTTCATCAGCCTGGACCAGACTACTGTGACAAACAGGGCTGCATATGACTTGTACATAAGGAGCTGTGAGTCGCAGCTCCTGCCAGCACGTACAATGGCTGCATTTGCTAAGAAGAGGCTGCGATTGTTGGCAGATTTGCGAATAGATGTAGGGTTACTGATGTTAGTTAGGTCTGTTATAGTCACTTGTATAGCTGTTCAAAAGTAGAAGGGATGTCCGCCATGTTTTTTGTTCATGCTGGGGAGAAACTGGGTAGTCACGTGACCGAAAGTATG
This sequence comes from Myripristis murdjan, assembly GCF_902150065.1. Lineage (NCBI taxonomy): Eukaryota > Metazoa > Chordata > Actinopteri > Holocentriformes > Holocentridae > Myripristis > Myripristis murdjan. The sequence continues at coordinate 26,904,488 of NC_043994.1, forward strand.
CCCACAGAAAAGACTAGGCAGATAAAACGTACCCATGTCACAATTTCAGAGCCGTTTTTGTGAAATGACTACATTTTGCCTTGTGGACCAACGTAGCTATTTGGAGTGAGACTGGGAGTTTGCAGTGGGGTGCAGTATTAAGTTTGGCTTTTCCTTTTGTGCAACATCTTTCATCACCAGAGAGCAGAGGCGTAGCTCTCTGTCATGGATTTGGACTAGGGATGCACAATTTTGGATTTTATTTTGCCCATCTCTGAAATGCTGATATTTTCCAACTTTTTTGACCGCTTGCCAATGCCAATGCTGCATATATTTGCACATATTTTCACATATTTGCACAGATTTTTCTCCACCTAATTGCAGAGAACATCAAGTCTCTCCTGCAGCAGATGCACTTATCCCTACTCTTATCATGGTTGCCCACTGGCACATGCAGACATAAAGTACAATACTTTTCAAAATGTACACACTGACTGGGAAAAATAAGAAACCAACCTCAACTTAAGTTATGTAAAAGATGCCTTACAACTTATACATTTGTAAGGCACATATCTTTATATTTCATATTTCTGTCTATTTTGTTAGAATTTAATTCTTGTCTTGAGAATGGAGCAACTGAAGCTGACCCAGTTTCACCTCCATGATTAATAAAATATTTCTGATTCTGATTCTGCAGGATTCAAGTCTCTCTGTCTATCATGCAGAAGTAGAATTTGATAGGTGACGCGATTACAATCATCTCATCATTAATGTGACGATAACATAAGAAATAGTTTTCCACCACCATGAGCCAGTGGTCATTCACAGCAAGCCCGTAACTCCATCTTCAAATATTTGGGATTCAGATAGATGCGCCGCCTGGCTGGAAAACCCTTGTTGGCAACTTGTGATCCAGTAGGAAAGACACCAAGTCCCTGCAGATTATCTTCAGGCTGCTCTTTAACAGGTGTTAAAATTCTGTCGGACGTCTCACTCAGGCTACGTTTACACGTAGTCGGGTATTTTGAGAAACGAATATTTCCCTCCCTCCGTTTTCCAAAATAACATCGTGCACACGGCATCGTTTTCAAAAAAGTTTTCGTTTACATCAACCCACATAAATACGCCGTCGAGCGCCATCATAACTACACCAAGCCTATGGGCGGTGGTGTAGGAAGAAGGAGAAAGCCATGCAAGCCAATCAGAAGCCAAACCAGACAGCAGTCTGCCCAGGTCGGACCCAAGCGATGCTGGCGGTGCCACTGACTGGCTCTTTGTGTTGGAGGAGGGAGATTGACCTCCGAGCCCTCATTCATCTCTGCTCCTCGATATAAAAAAGCAGCTGTATTTGAAAATGCAAACATATGGACAAAAATGCGACTGCTACTGTGAATGCATCCATGATCATCACCATTATAGGCATAATATACATATATCATGTCTATGATCATCATAGCCAAATGTTAACATTGCGCGCACTTTTGGCGCATAATGTGACGTCGGCTGCCTGAAACTCTGTATTTCTCCATTTTTCTCAGTTTACATGCAAACGCGAAACAGGAGTTTTCCTAAATCTCCACTTTGGCCGGAGTTTTTAGAAAGAATCGTTTTCAGAGGCGAATTCGCCGTTTGCGTGTAAACAAAGGGCACAAACGAAGGGAAATATCTCCGTTTTTAAAAATACCTGTGTACGTGTAAACGTAGCCTCATTCTCTACTTTGAATACAGGCTTCTGCCTTAAGACACACGCTACACAAATGCCAAGTGCAGTATTAACTGATTGAGACTGCTACATCCCTTCCTCCATTAGGCTTCTAGATAAAATCAAGAAGTAGCTCTCTTTTGTGCAATTTTGCTGTCTGGCACTGGTTGTTTAAGTTTTTACTTTAGTCTTGCATGCCCTGTTATTACTGTATGTCTTGCTGTGTTTTTATTTATATAAACAGCCTGACTTTTTGCAAAGAACTTCCCTTCGGCAGCAATAAAGTACATTATGTTGTCTAAGTTCAGCTGTTTAGAGCGCAGAGTGCAAGATCATTGATGCACGATTTCTTGTGTGGCTCCATATCCAACAAAGAAAACAACCATTAACTTCAGAATGTCAGATGGAGGCTCGCAGCGACTCTTATTCCCCAGTGCAGCGAGTTCATCACTTAAAGAAATACAAAGAGGAGTATTCCTTTAATATTGTTCAGTAGTCTGGAAAATCCTTTTTTTTTTTTTTTTTTTTTTATTCTGCCTGATTCAGCAACATCAGCACCATCCCTGCACACTAATTGAAAGATTTACACCAAACACACTGTACCAACTATTGTGAGAAAACTAAATCCAAGACATTTCAGCTCTGTCTAACACCAAGTCAAGTGGTGTAGTAAATCAGCTACAATGAGGTTTTTCCCCCCACAGTTCAATAGTTGGTCTAATGTCAATGCAGATGACACATTCATTTAACTCTTTTAAATGGCAAACAATCGAGGGCTGTAACTGTATGTCTATTCTCCGCCATGGTGTTGAGGTTAAGCTGCAGTCGTGTCATGGACTGAAGGAACCCCTGCTGCTCATCCATGCTGTGAAATCCTCAAAAAGCTGCAGGGGAACCCTTCCCCCATCACCATCCAGATGGAGATCACCAGGGTGCTGGAAACTATAGGCCCGTTTCCACCAAAATGTTCCTGGTAGTGTTTGGGGGGCAGGAGCTACTACAGGAACGTCCTCTCGCTCGGCCCTCTCACCTGCCGTGTCTCCACTGAGAGGGCCGAGTAGGAGGAAGGTTCCTGTAAAGTTACCGGGCGGTTGCGCGACCATGACCGGGGCATCAAAATGCGTGTTGTTAAAAAAGCCTGTTGTTAACATTAGCTAACGTCCGCTAAAGCTAACGTTAGCGACCCTAAAATGCCGGCTAAAAAGTGTGTCGTTAGCGTTAGTGTAAGACAGGGTTTTTGGGTGTCTTACCTATTGTCTAAATTATCGGAGGACTGTGGGTGCAGTAAGAGCACGGGGACAACTTCTCTCATGCCAAGGACAACTCACAACCAAAAGTGACATCTCACCGTCCGTGCATCACTTCGCCGATCCTCAGAAAAAGAAGAGTTCATTTGCAAAAACAGATATCTCCATTTGAATTTATTAAACCTTTTTAAACTTTTTTGAATTTTATTAAAATTTACTTTATATTTATTTTTATTTTTTATATGTTTATTTAGCCTGGCATAATGTTTATTATCCTAAATCATTCTTTTTGTGTGTGTGTGTGTGTGTGTATATGTGTGTGTACTCCAAGCAGTATCAGTGAGGTGTATTCATTTTAAGAATGGCTTTTATCTGTTTTTGCAAATGAACTCTTCAAATCTCCTCTTACATTCTTCCCTTTCTTCAGATGAAATGTTCTCATTTCAAAGTTTTTATATATTAAAAAAAAAAATAAATCTCCTCTTACATTAGCTAACGTCCGCTAAAGCTAACGTTAGTGCCCCTAAAAATGCCGGCTGTGTTTTTTTAACGTTAGCTAGCACGTTAGCGTTAGCTTGGTGGTGTTGGCTGTGTTGCTAGGGACGCCTACTTTCTGTTGACATCACATCGCGCCGTGAGTAAACCCAGGAGTTTTTTCGGGGCCGCTCAGAGTCCCTACCCCGAGGCAGGGCCGTTTTTTAGCCCCTGTAAAGGTTCCTGAACTCTCTCCTTCGGGGTAGTTCCGGTGTTCTGTCGATTTCTGCTACTTGTCGAGAAATGCTGCCTTGCGATACTGCGCATGCGCCGAGCCGTTTTTTTAAATTTCATTGCCCCGCCCATCATTTCTTGCTACCCTGGTAAGTAACTGATCACCTCACGGGCGCTGCAGGATGAATGACAGCATATTTAGACATACCATTTTAATATTTGAAGTCAATATTTCAGGGGTAGCATATTTCGATAGTCCAGTAACAGCCTATCAAATAATGCTACCACTACTCTATGCATTCATATAAGACTACTGATCACCTCACGGCCCTGCAGGATGAATGGCAGCATGTTTAGACGTAACGAATTTCCAGCCTTTAGGCAACATGCTCACGTCATCATTAACAGTGAAAAATGTTCTTAAAATCCTTATTTTATTTTCGTTTTTCCCCTTAGTTTTTCAAAGTTGGAATGTCAAAATTATAATTTGAAGAAGAAATTTTTAAATATCCAAAATCAATACACATTTTTATTTAGTTTAGATTTATTAATAACAGATTTTCTATTGTAGTGAGGTGATCAGTAGTCTTATATGAATGCATAGAGCAGCGGTAGCATTATTTGATAGGCTGTTACTGGACTATCAAAATATGCTACCCCTGAAATATTGATTTTAAATATTAAAATGGTATGTCTAAATATGCTGCCATACATCCTGCAGCGCCCGTGAGGTGATCAGTAGTCTTATATGAATGCATAGAGTAGCGGTAGCATTATTTGATAGGCTGTTACTGGACTATCGAAATCTGCTACCCATGGCATGTCTAAATTTAATCACACTTTTTGTACTTAGACACACGAGAGAAGATAACTTTTTAATGCCTTTATTTGATATAAAAACGTAGAAACCCATAAAGTAGCATTTTTTGATAGGGTAGCTTGAATCGATAGATTAACCTGTCGGTTTATGCGGCGGTAGCAAATTTCAACAAAGCAAAAATCGACAGAACACCGGCGGTGGAGACACGCGACAACGGCCGCGGCCCCGTAAAATTACCCCAAAGTTCCGGCGGTGAAACGGGCCTCATGTAACACCATAAGGTAGAATCTCACTATCTACTGAAAAATGTCATTTTATGTGTGAGCTTTGTCTCTTGTTCAGTTGGAAATCTGTAATATGGCTACGTACCATTTTCATTGACTATCCACACTACAAGCCAAACAAGTGGAAATCACTCTAAAAACATGGTTATGTACCAAAAAGAGACAAAAGTACTGACCACAGTCTTAATTTACGAGCATTTGTCAGGTACCCAGAGCCAGTATTTTTTTTCAACCTGCTGACAAGCCCTGAAATTGGTCTTGACATGATAGCAGTGGTCAATCTCCAGTAAGCCTCAGCAGCACTAAGATATCAGAGACAGAGTTTGCTCTGGCCGTCCACAGCCACCACAACCCAACCACATCCTGTAAGTGTGGGTCTAAACCAGCGACTTGGTCAAAACTCGGCATGGTGCCGTCCATGCTCCAGCTGCACTGGAAGGGTGAGACACTTGTGAGAGGAAATCAAGTTTTGATACTGTTAGCGTCTCTCTTTCACACATGAAAAATGAGAAAAAACAACTTGACGAAAAGTTGTTGACTGAAAGTTTCCCTCAGTCCTCAAATACAAGGCATACAATAATTTTAAGATAAATAATTTAACCATTTTTTTAAGTGATAGGCTCTTCAGTAGGAGTAGATCCCTTAGTCACTGACAAGGATCTTTTTTTTCTTTTTTATTTAAAAGTACAATCATAGAACCACACCACAGTGACTCATATGCCCATGCACAGAAGAGCTACCATTTTCTTTTTCAAAATAAATTGTTACATCTAGAATGCAAAATTACCTCAGTTTTACAAATACCACTCCTCAGGAATGAGAAAAAAAATAATTGAGGTTCATCTAAGTGAAATGTGCTCTCTTATCTGAAGTCCACCACAACTTCACATAAATCCCTTCATTTTGTTAATGCCACCATTTCCCATCACAGTAATAACTGTGATGGGAAACAAGGAAATATATATTATCTGTTATTTTGAGGTAATTTGCCCTAAATAAATGCAGGACTTTGGGTCTTTAGCGTAGTTAAATTATACAGAAACATCAGTGAGAATAGTGGAACAAAACCCACCGTCCACCCTCATCAGAAGCTTCCTACATAATACCTCAAAGCAACATGATTTTGAGAAAAAAAAAAGAAAAGAAAAAGAACACCTTCCTGTAGACTATCAACAGAAAGAACACAGCAGATGTATATTGCACATTGTGTCCACCTTACGGTTCAAAGTGCTGCACAAATCTCAGCAAGTCTATTGAAATTAAAAACATGTCTTCTCATTCACATTCACTATGAGCTGCTCAGTCCAGGAGAAACAGATCACATCCAGCCTTCTTCTCCATCTCCATCTCCATCCCCATCCCCCACCCCCCCAGAATAAAATCCTTAGACTCCATCATCTGTCAAAGCACGGAGTCGAACAGGTGTAGTGCATACTGACTTGGTAGGCCCTGTTGGGGATGTTAGCCTTTTGGTCTAGTGTGGCGGAGATGGTCTGGGCATTGCTGTGCTGGAGGGCGTTCGAAGCCTGCAGACCGGTAGTGTGGTTGAGGTAGGAGGTAGGCCTGTGGTTAGGGGCGATGGCGGGCTGTGGGGCCTGCTGGGTGTACTGCATGCTCGGCTGGTGGAGATACTGGGCCACAGTGACTCCCGGGCCTGAGCTGTGGTACACAGTCTGGCCCTGCTGCTGCTGGCTGGGCTGCTGGCACTTCTGCTTGTTGGCCTCTTTGACATCGCTGTCATGTGCACTGGGAACAGAAACAGAGCTCCACTGTTAATTATTGAAAAGATTCACTGCAGTAAGACAAGCACTGATGTGTTTCTCTTGTTGAATGTGCACTGTGATATGTATAGTTTGTTTTATAAAAAGCCTTTCCCTGTCCCCTTGCACTGCATGCAGGGTGTCTGTGTGTGTCACTGTGTACTGTGAGGCTGAGATGTCAGTATCCGCCTGCATCTGTGTCAACAAGATAAATATTCCTGTACAGTTGCTGTCCTTGGTGACTACATTCACTCTTATTAACTGTCAGGAGCTTGTGTGAAATTTGGTGTCACTTGAGCCAGGGACAGACACTCACATGAGCAGTTTCTCAGCACAGGGGACTAAGCTGTCCCATGTGTAGCCAGTGAGGCGCTGCAGTCGGGGTGGCCATGTAGGGGACAGGTGGAGGATGAGGCGGGAGGCGGCCACACATGCAGCAGCCACCAGTGAGGGTGCAAAACACAAGAACACATGATCTGGGGAGAAGGAAAAAAAAAAAAAAAACACTGCCTTTAACCAGCTGCAGCTACAGACCTGTATCACAACAGCTCAGCAAAGTTTCACCATATGGGTTAAGTTTCGGTTTGTAAAATGTCTATATTTCATACAGCAGTGGTTTTAAAATCTTTTCATGTCAGCACGCACCAGCAAAAAGACAAAGATTAGGGCATCGGACACTGATATGATCACATTTTTGTGGAAGGATTTCTGTAGTTGATTTAGTATTGGATAGTTTAACTGTGCAGGCAGATAACAGTAATGGAAGTGAATCATATGATTTGAATAGTCACCCTAACACATTGTCTAATTAAGATCATTTCAATTGAGAACAAAGGGTGAAACTGCTCTTCCTGTGGAACTGCCACAAGGACCGTGTGAGTCTCTACATGCCTCTTTCAGAATAAGTGACAAAAATCATCTTCTAAGAGGTAGAGAAATGATCCAGACATCACTGATGATATGAAATACAGCTTGCCTTGTAAGGAGACCTCCAGGAAGTAATCAGCATACTTGGCCATGTAGAGCTTGGTCTTCTCCAGGCAGGTCATGGGCCAGCCGTCCCGGAGATCAGCCTCGTGGATGGCAATGGACAGGTAGTACTCGATGAAATGAGCCGCTGTGGGGAGGTACAGGTTCCACTGGAAGGTTTCCAGCAGGAGCAGCTCCATGTGTAACAAACCCTGCTTGGTCAGCATCAGGTTCACGGAGCTCATGCAGCCCAGGCTGTTCAACATCTCCAGCTTGGGCACCCGGTCCTCCCTCTCCTCAAACTTACCTGCAGCAGAGAAATCACAGAAGCTCCCGGCATCTGCAGACCAAACTCAGACTACAACTGTGAAACGCTGGAGATACTTACTGGCCAAAAGAAGACAGGAGAGTGAGACCATGTGAAGCTGTTGCACGGTGATATCATAGCGATCCATGAAGAGGTCCAGCAGGTAGACAGCCAGGTGTCTGGCTGCAGGACACAGCCTGAAGCGGTTGCTGACGATGGCGATGAGGTCTGCAAAGTATCGCCTCAAGTTGAGCTGAGGGGACTGCCCTTTGTAGGAAGGCAGCTTGAGCTCCTGTTGATATCACCATTGTTAGTTTAGTTTAGTGTACCTCAGCTGATCACTTTCCCAGTCATAAAAAAAAGTGTCTCTTCAATGCCACTTACTTTGTATCGTAGCGCCTGGTAAATATCCGCAGCGAGCTGTCCTTTCCACCATTGGTCCTCTAGCTCCATTTAACAGAGTGCTCTGGAAATCCCTGACATGCCAAAAAAAAAAAAAAAAAAAAAAAAAAAGGCGTGAACAGTTGTCAATCAATTAATATCTTGTGACTTGCGACAGTCCACAGAGGGATCACATCCACTTTACAGCAGGGGAAGCAGGGGAATCCGGTGCAGCTTGACATTTAAAAACTTTGGCGTGTCATTTAATATGCAGGAAATCAGAGTTGAGCAGCATGATCACTCATTCAGTCATCAGCCCCTCAGTGGATTTCCCCCAAAAATGCATCAAGACAAATGTTGAACCTCGCCAAGCGCAGACTCACCCAATCAGCACATACAGGGAATCTTGCAAGCAGTTTCACTGAAGCCAAGCTGAGTTCAAACTAGCTGTGCTGCTTACACTCATTGTTGTAGTCAGCGAGGCTACCACGAGTTCAACAAACACTAGTGCTGCGTTCAATTGCTATCGGGAAAAAATGATTGAGCGCAGTTTAGCTGACATGAACGACCCAACAAAGTGGACTGGAAGGTGCCAAATGCGGCGTTTAGGGAGCGGAGAGCGTGCAGAACAGCTTAAAATTTATGTTTAAGTGAAATTTTGGCCAATACTTCTGTCAAAGCATCCATCACGTCTGGGAGATATTTCCTTTTCCCGTCTCTGCTCCTAAAAAGTCAAAGTAGTGATGAGACACTGGATGATCTCCTGTGTAAGACAAAAGCCACCAACAAACCTTTTTGTTTCAGTGTTTTTGTTTTTCTGCTGTTATGCAAAAGCACTTTGATGCGCTACACATGTCGCATTCAAGATTTCTGAGATCGGAAGTCGGGGCTTTAAATGCGAGGAGGCAGCATATCTGTGCACCGCAAGGACTGGAGGGGCACGCAGCACGCCGCCGCCAATTAAAAGTAAGCTTACAACAACAGAAAACATCCAATCACTGGCGGCGATCCAACCAGCTGCAGTGTGTGTGTGTGTGTGTGTGTGTGTGTGTGTGTGTGTGTGTGTGTGTGTGTGTGTGTGTGTGTGTGTGTGTGTGTGTGTTACTAGATGGGGCAAGGTGTTGCTGCTATCAGTCAAAATGAGAACCCAAAAACTCCTCGTCATTTGTGCAAGCAGCTTTACGTGAATAATGGTATTTATTTAAGTATTTATTTATTGTTAGCGCCTCGTTAATGCACACTTCTGAATGGAAAAGGCTTACACTTGGCCACAAATGCAAAGATAACTACAATAAATGACCATGGTTACTGTGAAAAACCATAACACAGTGTCCATAAGACAGAAACAATGAATACATGGACAGTTGTAAATAATGTAGTAGGATTCAGGTGACAGTGCAGTATAACCTAATATAAGCCAGGTTCACTTCCATGTGGCTGTCTTAAAATGTATAGATTCCTATCATAGCTGAAAATGCAGATTAAGTGAGATGAGGAAAGTACATAAACCACAGTGAAAGGACATAATGTTTTAAAGCCTGCAAATATAGGTATACATTCAATTCAAGTAGGCGCATACAAGCATGTTCAAAACATATTCTCTGCACAAAAAATTGAAAAAAATACACTCCACAGTGTACCTCTGATGATTAAACCAAGGATTGCAAATCATTTTGTATTTTAAACATAATGAAGTATATTCATTATGTAATACCTATAGCATAGCAAACGGTTTGGTTGGAGCTGTAGAGGGAAGTGAGATAGTGAGCCAAGAATACCACAAAACTGTGTATACTGACATGTATGCCAGGAGCCTTTTAATTATGATCAGTCACAATGGTTCAGGACTAGTGGTGTGCTGTCCGGTTGTCTCATTAGTTTTAAGAGGAACTTTTGTTTTATACAGTTTATATAATTTATACCTTTTTATAACGTGATTTATTTATACCGTTGTCTGTGAGTTTGTAGAATATTTGGTTTATTAGAAGTAATTCTCTCTAGTGCAACCACAACTTCTGGTTTACGTACAAGTTAGAATATAAAAAGCTTGAAAGTTCTTATTTGGCTAAAGCCTTGAAGTGTAACTGTTAAATTTGCTGGCTTTTTTCAATAGACATGGGACATCTGCCTACCTAGGCCTGCACCAAAGAAGGTTTTACAATAAATATTAATCTTAATGGTAGGTGCACAGAAACCTATGAAGATTTTGACCTATAACCTAATTGCCTAAAATTTGCTCAAATGAATGAATTTCACAGCTGAACTTTTCACTGTAGGAATCTTAAGTTAGGTAAGATGAATTATCTTAAAGTTACCTTGATACTTGTACTAGAAGGGTTTTTTCTAAAGAAGACACAAGAAGAAAGCTAAAATTTACAAAACTTTTTTGAGCCTCCCCTCCTCCTTTTTCATTTTCTTCAGACTACATCTGAGCGGGTTTCACTTCCAAGTTGTTGGCAGCACAAAGTTCACTCAGCCCATGTCAGCCCAGTCACACACTACAACTCGCAACACTTAAGGGGCTAACCAGTTGTCTGTTCGATAATCAGCAATATCTGTTGTGACTAATAACATAAAAACTTACTATTAAATAAAATGGCCTGTAAAATTTAAGTACATGAGCTTACATATTAAAATTGCTCTCTGCATGTCCCTAAAAATTTGAAAACATTTTTCAAAAATTCATGTTAAGATTTTATTGCAGATCTGCAAAATATCATAGAAATGAATTCATGAATGAGTGAAAAGTGTCTCATTTTTGTTAAACACTTGCATAATGGGATATTATTATAGCTATTTTTATTTATCTGTGGACAGCAGTCCTTCTTTATGTTCTGACCTCTGCACTGCTGGACAGACTCTTGCAGTTCTGCAGCTGTTTTGCTTGATATTGGGCCTTTTGTTTTGCTGTATCATTGCTTGGATTGCCAACAGTGCATACAGGGCGCGTGCCTTTGGGACCCGGACAACCTAAGGCTCCAGCAGTGGTGTGCTCATGGAGAGATTAATATTTTGTCCATGTTCACACTGCCTCACTCATTTAAAATATCGTGGTAGCCTATGTTGAATAGTGTTTTATGCATTTTAATTTCTCTGGATTGGATAGGACTGGATCAGATTTACAACGTGATCCTGGTTCTATCTGAAAACGTAATGATTGATATTTAGGGTGTTTTTTTTTTAAGTCCAGTTTGTTAAGAACAGCCTTAACAGACTTACTTTATTTACTTATGATTACCAAGACCATTTGGCCCAAATTTAGCTATGGCCACCCATAAGATGACACGTGCCCCAATAAAAAAGTGAATAAATGGTGTTTTATTTTCTTGTCTTGACTGACAAGGCCACAGAGACAATAATGCAGCCTCAAGTGTGTCTTGAAATTTGATCACCAAGGCCACATTTGAAGATGGCCTGGGACGCTGTTGTCCACATCACATTTGATGTGTAAACGTGTGTGTTCCAGGCTGGATTGAAGGACCGCCTGCTCACCTGACGTCCTCTGTCTTTAAGCTCCGGTCCAGCCCAACACCCCTGACACCAGCCACACAGTCACTTTTTCCAACAGAAAGAAATATCCTACCTGATTCTCTTGATGCCCAGCAGCTGAACTGTCAGCTGATGAGCCCAATGCAAACTGAAGTGCAGGTTGGCTATAAAGCAGCTGTTTAAAATCCCCATGTAATGAACTCACATGACCTCTACTTCCTGCAAAACAGAGTACCTTAAATAGTGACATCATCCTGCACTAGTGGGTGTAAATTAAAATTTCAACCAATTAAACCTTTGCTTATCTTTAAACCTCCTCTTTCATCCACTTCATCTCATCAAATAAAATTGTTTGTCTTCCAAACTGAGATCCTGTTGGTTTTTACTTGTAAATGATCTTTCCATGCACCATGTCCCACTTCATGTTTTAACAGGAAGTGGATCAAATGAAGAAAGGAAAAGTCCATTTCATGGGCTCTTTAATGAATAAAATACTGTCTACCCGACACTAAAATGAGGCTGGAGTGAGCAAGGATGTTTCCTCTCGTTAAATGCCTGTTGCCTCCAAAAAAACCTTTTCTGGTTGACATTTGCTCTTTGCAAATGGAAATGTTGCATGTTTATTTGCATATAAAGCAGGGAAGTAGTGAGATCCGGTCACTAGTGGTCACTCGAGACGCACGTGGAAATGCATCCTCATGCCAACTGTGAGCAGATGTACTTAGAGCCCTCTTGCGATCAGATCACCCAACATGCATATTAACACCAGCTGGAAACAAGGCCTAAGTTACAATATGGTGAATGTACATTTCAGTCACAACTGACTTCAGACTTCTGACAAATCTGATTTTTTTTTCTTAAGATTTGGCATGTAGGCCTTTGTGACTCACAGACTTCATTACAGTTAAAATCTCAACATTTACTGTTAATTTGAGCTGCTCCGCCATGCACAATAAGTACCTCTGTGCTACACACTCAGGCTACCTACAGCACATGTGCCTTCTGTAGAAAACTGATGTGACAAGTGCAAAGATGAAGTCTTTCATCTCTTGAGGAATATATTCAATAGTAATTGTAACACATTTCCTGTTTGATGTGTCTTTCACTTTTACAGAGTTGACTCTCATGCAAAGATAAACTTGAGAGCAGCATTGTGCACCTCATCATCATCAACATCAACAACAACACTGCCTGCCCCCATTGCATTAAATTAGTTCCAGGTGTACGTTCAACTAAATGCAGTTAGTATGTTGTATAAAATAAGTTGTTCAATAGATCTGGTCCATGGATTGTTGCCCATAAAAAATGAAACACTAGCTCATACTTAGTGCATGTAAACAGTTACTATACATATTTATGAACTATTATACACAGCGGTGGGCTCATAAACACTTCCGGCATGTAGTGTATAGTAGGCTGTGCGCTATACAGGGCAGGAAGAAAAAGGGTTAACCCTAACCCATGTGTCTGATAACCCCCACACCACACATACATACACACACACACACACACACACACACACACACACACACACACACCGCCCCAATCCAAATACTACTACTACTACTACGACTAATAATAATAATAATAATAATAATTATTATTATTATTATTATTATTATAGAACCAGGCTTGGATGCCATCTCTAACCACACCCTCTCCAGGAATTCATTATAAAATCGCATTGTATAGCCAATTTAAATTGATTTTTTTAACCGACATAAATTCATAGTAGCCTGTATAATGTTAAGTAGTACCAGGCAGATTTTCAAGTGCATTGGTGTTGTTGCAGGGACAATGCATGCTTTGCTCAAAGGCTACAGCTGATGTTGCCCCTGCGCTGCTTTGCCTCATGCTTTGCACAGGACTGCAGGTGAATAATTCAGACATGCATTGAATTAACCAGCTCGTAAATGCACCCGGACCACGATGAAGACTTTGGCTCGGTTTTTTAGGGGGGTGTTGTCGGCCCAGGACGGCCTCCGGTGTCTCTGTCGGAGGAGCCAGGCTAAAGGCTAAAGGAGCTCACAGGCTGTAATCCCCGGATGAAACCATCATGGCTGCCACTCGCTGAGCTGTCAAGCTCTCCACAAAAGAAAAGGTAAAAACCGAGCAAAGTACACAATTAACATGAGTAGTATTGTTTCTTTAGGTCGCACGGTGCGTGTATCTGCAGCATTAACTCGATGCAACGTGTTAAAACGGCTCAGGCGCAACTTTATCGGCGTGCGTTTTATTCCTGAAGTTATTTGCTCTTTGTAAGCTCTTGTGCGTCACGTTAATTCAAATCACTCAAACGTTGTGTCAAATAGCGTCAAACAGACAACGCGGACTTGGCCCCGCCGCTAAATAACGAAATGTACTTTTATTCTTGGGAATGGGGGGCGTCGGGAATGCGGCTGTGGTGCGGTAGTTTTATCTCAACTTTTTCAACAATCCCAAGGCTGTTTGTTGCTCGTTACAAAGGCAGTCTCATCACTTTGTTGTGGTCAAGCCAAATTGCACAATGGCTGCGCATGATGCCCCGACCAGCCTGCCGAGCTCTCAAAGTCCGACCGGCAGTCTCATCGTCTTCTTGTCGATGCATCGGTGTGTTTTGCAGGCGGTTTAATGCGGGCTCCCCCCATGGCTCACGTAAATGCGTTTTAAATAGGGCATCAAGTTAATGCTACGTGAACAGGTGGGTTCGAGTTGGAAATAGTTTTCGTACACCTGGTGGGTGATGTGCCGCCGAGCCGGCTGTGTTAGGCTTCCTGACGGGACTCTGACTTATTAATACCCATCTAAAGAGGTTTTGAACGGCAGCCAGCAACAGGTGGACCCAGCAAATTATCATGCAAAGTGGAACTGACATGAATGCAGTCGTTGTTGCAGGACATTAATGTGCTGAGTGGCACACAGTGGTTTTTATTTCTCTGTTACTCAGTTTAGATAGACTGCCACTGTTTCATGGCAATATCATGGACTTTATCTAATGTAATTCAGGTGTTGCACAGAATGCTTAGTTGCAGATTAAGGAAATAATCACATCATGAACGTCAAAGCAAATATGCCCAACTGCAGAGTGCATCTATTACACATGCATGATTTAAAAAAAAAAAAAAAAAAAAAAGTGGTTTTCATAATGCACAGTTGCTGGTCAAGCTGAAACAGTCTGCAGATTAACAAGCAAATTAGAATCACAAAAAGCTGTTGTCTTTGAAAATACTTTATAACATGGAAAGAGGAATTTGCTCGGCAGGTATTTCTCTGTTTGGTTGTCCTGAGTGTTTTAGAATATCATGTTGCAGTCTTTTATTGTGTTTGCTGATTTTTTTTTTTTCCCAACGCTGTTCCAGAGACCTGAAAAGACATGGACTTGGTAGATGTTTGCACAGCTACCTCCGCAGGAGACAATAAACGGGTTGTCAACAAGAAGAATAGAGATTGGCGCAAACGACTCCGCCTCAGGAAGACTGCCGTTCAGCCCTCAACTATGCAAAGTAAAGATAAGCATGGACCAAAGAAGATAGCGCAGAAGTGGGAGCAAAATGCAGCGTGGACTTCATCGAAGAGGTCCCCCCAGAAAGCACAACAGAGTCAACACAGGACAAAAAACAGGGGAAACATACTCAGGTTCAAATGCTCTCAATGCAAGGACAACTTGGAATATGTTCCCAAAGACTTAGTGAGACACTTTAAGGAAACTCACAAAGGATGTACACCCGTTTTTCCTTGTCAAGTGTGTGCTTTCAGTACACATGCATTCTCCTACCTTCAAGTTCATCTTTTAAGCCACGAGAACACTTTTTCTACTTGCAGCATTTGTAATGACAATGTTCAGCGCACATGCTCTGAATTCAGTTCACATATGACCATGAATCACAGCCAAAATGGCAAATATACATGTGCAACATGTGAGAAATTCTCCACAACTGATGCAAGAACTTTTTTAGAGCACATGTGTCTACATGACGTCAGCCTCGAAAGAGGTCGAGAAATTGATCAGAAATTTCAGAAACAGTACTGTGGCAATGAAGCACCCTCAAAACAGCTGATGACAAACAACACAAATGTTGGCCCTGACGGCCAGAACGCTAACGAGAACATGAAGGAGGTTGACCCTTTAACCATCAAGCCAAATGACTCAATCCCAAAAATGAAGCATAGATTGACAAGAAATGCAGGTAGGGAAATGTGTTGGTTGTCTAAGGACTGTCTCTCTTTGCCAGGGAGAGAATTCTTGGATAAATACTGCAGCCTCTCGGATCCCAAATCAACGCTAGAGGAGACCCAGCAGTTTTTGATGAGGTCTGCAACTGGGGAAGCAGGGGACCAGAAATGGACCAAGGCTCTAAAGACGGTGCTGTCAAATGTCCCTCAAGACATGAATCTCCTTCCAAAGTCAGAAAATGGCATAATGTCCAACTCTGGATTCCCAAACAGCAGCAAGGATCTCACTGTCCTCACGGTAAAGAACAAGATAACAGTACCCCAGAACGGTAACAATTACGCCAAAAGGTTCAAAATGGTGGCGCCTTCAGATAAAGAGGAAACTGCCAGTGCTGCTGTTGATGCTTATTGTGTATTTGACCCAAACAGAAGTCAGTCAGATTTGAATGATCAGACCCCCTGCCCACAGATTGAAATGACTCTGAATGATGGCGCCTCACCCTCAGCCCAAAATGAGCCAGCTGAGTGCACCCAAATCCAAGAAAACAGAGAGAATCAGGAACTGAAGATTGACCAGGACATCGAGGAGCCGAAAAATGCAAATCCAATCGAGGATGCCTCCAAAGAGCCAAAGCTGACAAATGAGAGTGATGATCAGACACCCGTTCATAAAGCCTTACCTAAAAGTAAGGGCAAGAAAAGAAAACTGAGAAGGAGGATTAGATCTAAAACTGCAAAAAAAGGAGCATTAGGCCTGAAGATAGTTTTGAAGAAGAATCCGGTTAAGGATGCGCAGTGGGTGTCACGAAGCCCTTCATCTTTGTCCTGTGTTTTGCTGGATAACCATCAACTACCAAACCCTCATACATCTTTGGAGGAGGCACAGCAGTTTCTCCAAAGAGCAGTGCCAACAGAAAATGACCAGATCAAATGGACCAGTGCTCCCCAGGCTGACCAGTGCACCCTCTCCACAGCCGTCACATCTACATCTGAATCACAGTTAACATCAGGGGAGGATCACCAGCCACAGCTCAGCGCATGCAGCGACCTTGGCACGCACATGGCCGAAAACAATCTTTCATTTTCTCCTGATTGCACTAAAAAGCCCATAGGGTTGAAAACTATGGATGAAAAGACACCACAAGTGCTCAAAACCATGCCATCAGCAGATCAGGAAGTCCATGATGAAACGGAGCAGCCAGTGCAGCCCACGGAAACAGAAGCTGACGGGAGCAGTCCAGCCAGTAAGACAGGTCCGTCTGATTTGGAGAATCCATCAGTGCCGAGAGCAGAGAGGAACTCTGAAAATGTGCTGCTCCAAAACTCTGACAGTGTCATGGACTGCCATGTGCCAGACAGTGAGGGAGGTTCAATCACTGATGGCATGGCTTGTCTCAGAAATTATGCTGAGTCTTCCCCTGTCTCCCAACCTGTCATCGCACCACAGGGTAAGAGGCTAAATTATAGAGCTATTATCTGCAGAGTGGTTTGAAATTAAAAACTGGAATGCATTTTAAATACAGGTTTATACTTCACAGTTTAGTTCACAAACTTTACTTTCTTGGACATGAAAGCATTTTCAGTGTTTTATTATTTTTTTTTTTCCTGCATCCATGCATGCCTTTTCCCCCCTTTCTCTCTTGTTTTTGACAGCATTTTGAAATTGTTTCCACATTTTTCACAGGTGAGACACCCCCTGAAGATTCAAGCCTGGCTGTTTCTTTAGAGCAGGGAGTCCAAGGGAAGAGAGAGAGAGAACTGCCCACACATCCTTGCCCAGATCCCCTCAGCAACACCACCACACCCTCCAGCCAAAACATCCAAGAGGGGCCCTCCCCTGCCTCGGTGCATCAGTGGCAGCCGGCCCCAAGAAACATAGAGAGGACCCTAAAGATAATAGCTCTGAGTCCAAGTCAACTGGTGAAGCGTCCTTTGGGAAACCAGCCGGTTGTGGTGCTAAATCATCCAGACGCCGACATCCCTGAGGTTATCAAGATCATGGAGGTCATCCACAGGTACAAAGGAGAGGTCCAGAAGGTGATATTGTCAAGCAAAACACTGAAAGCTCTCTCAGCCATTGATGGCGAGATTCCTGGGGCAAATGACCCAGCAGATGCCCAAACCACATCTCCCAGACAAAACTCGGTGCAAGAGAGGTTCATATTGAAACTGAAACTCAGACGGATGAGCAGGAAAAAGTATCAAGTGGTTGGCGCGGTTTCTCCTAGCAGGGATCTCCCGGTGAAATTTCGCTGCTGGTTTTGCGGCAGGGTCTTTGCCACTCAGGAGGCGTGGATGGTCCATCGACAGCGACATCTGATGGAGTGGAAAAGTCCAAACTGTGAAAATTCTTAAATGTCGCCCACACTGGACAACAAAATGGCATGGAAGGTGACTGCAATATGACTAGAACAATAATGGACAGAATTATCTCACTTTTTTTTTTTTTTTTAAAAATGTCTTAATTAAGAATGGTTTCTTAGTAGGATATAGTGAAGACCATTGTCACATTTGCTGGAGGGTTCACACTCAGGGTAATTTAAACATTTACTTTTGTTTCTCTCCCAGTCTGCGTAGCTTCATACAAACTCTGTAGACAAGTTGGAATTCAACAAGCCGCTGTGATGTGGTATTGACACCTTAGTTCTTTGTATTGTTTATATTTTGTCGACACAATAGCTTTGTTATTTAAGGTGATCTAAGTACACTGTCATAAGGAATCTTTCATAGAACACTGTAATATGTATATTTGCCATACCAGCTGAGTTTTATGAACCAGTTTATGTACGGGTAGGCTATACAGTGTGGTAGCTATAATATTTATGTTTTTTTGTAATGGGACATACAGATCCAAGTTACTCAGATATACCAAAATTATGTGTTAAAGACAATAAGCTGTTTTATTCAACATTTATTTATGACTTTCAGGTCTAGCCTTTATATTCTTTCTCTGACGGGCCATTGGAAGAATCAGTGTATTTGTAAAATTTTTGTATAAACTCCCAATTATGTTAAAATATAGTATTATCTGTGTGAGGCGCATTTTCAGGCGTTTGTCCTTGGGGAGTGAGCATCCCAAAGGACACAACTACTTCTAAAGCTAAACCTGTGGTATGTGATGTCAGTGAATTGCTTTTGAAATCTAGATTTTTAAACACCACCAGGCCTAGATAATTTGAGCATGATTTCCTCAAATTCCTCTCTTTTGACTTGAAATGAAAATCTTGTAATTGCACTATGAAGGGAGGATTTATATTTCCCATTACCTCACCTTATCAGGCCTAAGCCTATGACAATCTCATCCTGTGTCCAACTGCTGCCACACATTTCCTGATGTAGCCATGATCCCTCAGCATCCGGGGCAAGGGAACTGGGGCTTGTATGTGGCAGTGTGGGACCATTGGACAGATGTACCTAAATCACTTGTAGCCCAACTTTCAGAGTGCAAACTTTAGCGCCAGTAGCTCATTGTGTATATATTCCTCAATTTCGATAAAAAAAATTATAATTGTATATAATCTGACTAGAGGTACTGTAAAATATTTACCTGAGAAATCTGTTCACCAAGTGCCTAGCAATTTTTGTTATGCAACAGGTCTGCATGAATATGATAGCATTACTCGTTCAATGGATAATAAAAGAAAATAGTTTGTCAGGTCCTGGTGGCGTTTTTGTGGTGATTGAAGGTGCAGGCAGAGTCATAAAACACAAACACAAAGGTTTTATTAAAACAATTAAAATATACAGTCTTGCATTGTTTTGGCTCCAGTGCAGTCTAGCCTTGTGAAGTATTTAATCTGTGTAACAGTGAACAGGACTCCGCCGTGCACAGCCGGTATTTGCTATCAGGTGCTGGTCAGTCGCAGGAACACCTCAGTGAAGACAAAAATTAACCACCGCTTTACTGTAACTTTACTGGAGCGAACAACGCGTGAACCCCAAGAAGCAACGGACGAAACGCGATGTTTAAAGTTACAGTAAATTTATCTCAGTGCGCGGTGGTTGATTTTTCGTTTATTTGTGTCTCAAATACTTGAGCAGCAATGCTACATCCCGGGAATAAGGCTTAATACACCGCACTGTTTACAGGACAAACCCTCAAAATCATTATTGTGTTGGCAGCCTGGCTCTGTGTGGCCGGCTAGTCTCGTCCAGCGTTCAGTCCTGTCGACATGAGCTAAAAATAACTGGATGAAAATAGCATCAGATTACCAATTTGGTAAACAGTGGCCTGTCACAGTAAACACAGTGGTGTGGGACAGTCAGACGGCTTGATTTGGCCCCAGACCATCCGCCGGTCACCTAGGGTTTCACGGGGTAGCACAGCTTGGTGGAGTCTTTGGTGTTGCTTTGGCTGTCAATCAGCACAAGTGGGTTCCTCTGGTGGTTCTCGATGATGTGGGAGACGCTGTTGAAACGCTGAGAACAGGAGGATCAATTAGTCATCAGTATATCTGGGACAAAAAAGTTCACAATCACAGGCAAATTCCATTTTAATTGACAGTTATTGAGCTATTGGGTTTTTTTTCCATTTTCCTAATATTCTGCCTCCTGCTGATGTTGTCTCAGCTGTGCTGCATCTATGTTAGTGCCCTAATTTTAGATGTGTAATCTATATACAGTAAAGCAAATGTCCAAATTGTGTTTAAACAAAATGAGCTGATGCACTTTGACCTTGTAGGATTGCCTTTTATAATAGCCTCGTACTGAATCACGAAACTCGACAGAAAACTACCCAATTGGCAATATTTGTAGTGCGTAGGATTGCAAGCCAAAAAGACAGGCCAGAAATTGCACCCAGGATGCATTGAATTTTCAGACCGGTTGCACTGGCGCTTATGGGTTGGTAGGAACTTGATAGAGAACAACATTACAAAACAGCACACTGCCAAGAAAGTATATAAATTCATGTCCAAGCACAATGCTGAGTTAAATATACAATCCACCACGAAAGGGTACCAGGGGTGTCAGACTGTAAAATCTATAAGTAATCTGCCTCACCCAGCCGTAAGGAGCTGCTCTCCCACCTAAAACATTTTTAGAAGCATGGGTTGTTGTTTTTTTATGGTCTAAATACTGTATCATAGGCTTTTCCACTCTGACAAGAATAAAATGGGATAAACACCCAAACTCCGTAGTTTTTTGGGAACTTATTTTGCATGAATATGGTCATATTTAAATATGTGCAGCACCAGTGCAAAATGTGTCACAGGCTTCAGTCCAAAAATACCAGCCTCCAAGAATCCATATTGGTCGAACACTACTCCCAACCAACCACTGCTAAAATTACAGAGGAAAGACTCTGAGGGTATGCCTACCCTGAGAGGCGTAATTATAGCTCCTTTTGCAGTCCGTAGGGGGTTTATGCATATGGACCAGAAATCCAGAAAGTTCCTACGCGCCGAGATAGCACAGGCCGCAGTGACAAAGCAAAAGGAAAAGTCGGCAGCCATACCTCTTCCCCTTTCTTCTCCCTGCCCAGAGCGTACTGCTGGGTGGCTGGTAAGAAGCGGATCGGGATGTTGTACACTCTGCCGCTGTAAAGCACCACCAACGTGTAGGGCTGCTGTGCGTCCTGACCGGAGCTGTTCCTCACCAGAAATGAGCCGTCCTGACACAGAAAGGGCTTGATCAAACTCAACACGACTTCAGGGGATATAATCCACAGAGGGCTGTGTAACTGTGTGACAACAGTGCTGTCCTCCGTAATGAGGTTCTCACTTTATTTGACTGAAGCAAGGCATCCTCAGCAGTCTTGCGGTCACACGAACTCGAGTACCACGGTTTCCTGTGGATGTCAGCCTCCTGAAACAAAGGGAATCACAGAAAAAGGGTTTTAATAAATAATCACCGAATTATGCATGAAAAACATTTACAATTTGTTGGGATGATTGAATGTTTTAAGAAGGTAACCTGTCCGGCATCTGTTGACTCATTTTCAGGAGAGACACTTCCTCTGTCAGCTTGTCCTGGGACGGCAGAGAGACAAACATTACAATCGTGATGTTCATGGAATAATGCATGCTTTGAGTATGCACTTCATACAAGAAGTCCTTTTTTATAGTAAAAAGAAAAAAAAAATCCTGTTGCGTAGGGTTGATAACCTGCTTTGACATACCAGGAAGGCCTATACTTACTGGGGAAGGTAAACATCTGTGGAAGAGGAATCCTGCAGAGGAGGCAGTAAACTTAATTATTTTCACAAAAAAACAAACTAAATGCACAGCACGTCACTGTGTTCAAAAGCCAAATAACCCCATTCTAGATGTGTACTCTAGCTACCAACACAGGCCCATGGCGACCTCGCTGCATTTCTCACTTACTTTGGTCGTTTGAAGTCTGCAGTAAATGCTTTAGCAGGAGACTTCTGGCCACTGTGCACTGGGGGAAGTGGCAAAGCTGTGGAAACGCCGGCATACTGTAGTTAGAAAGTCTCTCATTGCTTTTGCGTTATAATGAAAAGAAAATTAAAGTAAATTCCACACATGGCATCAAAAATAGTGAGTATAAATCTATGTAGCCTATGCATGAACACTGAATGCACAAAATATTAGGGACATCTTCCTGACATTGCATTGTACTGCCTGCACAATGCATATCTCAATTATCTCTTGCCTTTGCTAACTCATTTGCCACTCTAATTAATCTGTATCTCCTCTTTTGTGACTGCTATAAATTAATTTCCCCTAATTAATAGGGAAATTAATACGAGATAAAGGCTTTTACCTGGTTTCACCTCATCAGTGTACTTTGTGAAAACAGTTTAATTAAAATTTTCACCTTCAGAGTGTATATGCATGTATTTGCATATGTACAGTACAAACGGGAGTTCAGCCGATATGAGTTTATCAGAGGTTATAGTCAGTATCTTTAAATTGTATGCCCTGTAATTAAAAATATTAACTTTTTTCCAAGATGTGTCCTGGAGTCACAGTGGGAAAGCCTGTGAAGCAGCATTTAGACCATCATGAGATGCTGAAAATCTGCACATGACATTTTTTTCAGGGCGATGAACCGCATTTGGGATACATCAGTGCCTTTACATGGAGAATTAATTTACAGAACAGTTGAATAAATACCTAAACTGTGCATGATAAAGTTTTAGTTTGGACTGTTTATACGTAGCTATAAAGGGAAGAACCTACATCATATCTAAAGGTACATGCCATTAACCGGACAATATCCAATATAAAAGTCTAACATCATGCAAACCAATACACATGCATGTAGGTATGTAAACGCTTACCCTCAGAGTCTCTGTGTTTTATATCTGGCCTCTGTAATAAGAGTCACATTTCATTTATAGCATCATAAATGAAGACATTAAAATAAGCTGTTTGCTAAAATAAGCCCCCTGACAGCAGTGTTGGCTGACAGTGGCTGATCTTAAAAAGCGAGTCCAAAAGATCAAAGTAAAACAGAGTAAAGTAATGAAAAGTGCCTATGTTATTTTGACTAAATATTAAAGATATTCATACCGGCCTTAAAGCTGGCATTTGTCGTTCCCTGGAATAAAACAAAATAGGTACAATGAGATCAAAATGAGAGATAACCTAAAATACTTTTTAAATCTCAATGGGTGACAGCAGGGTTTGCTTACGCTCTGGGGAGAGGCCTTGGTCGCACAGGGGGATGGTCCTCCTCCGATTTAACACTGGAGCCTAGAGGAATAGGAGGGACAGGCAGTGCAATGATGAATGTGTGACCTCTGACCTCCATGTTGTACTTGATGGCTCAGATGAACAGTTAGATATCGGTGAGCGCCCATGATTTACTAGGGGAGACATATTTTTTTAATTCCATTGTCCATCCTCTAGATGGTGCAGCGAGCTAGAGTGATTCATCGAAGCCGTCTCTTTTCACCGACTGTTATAGTAAGTGGAAAAGAAAGTGAAAACAGTTGCATGAAGTCATCGCTCGTTTTGATACCCACTATCATCTGGATCACAGACTTCATATTCATCATCGTCTGTGGGCTCTGGGACCTGGATAATTAAAAAAAAAAAGAAAAAAGAATGCTTTATGCTTTAAAGTACCTGAATATGCTGAATACAAAAAAAAACCTGACTTTGCTTTTCATCAAAAACTCATTTAAAGTAGATTAAAATTAACCCAGTCCACTTATCATCACGTACAGGAACAGGAGATCTCCTAATATTCATCCTGGAAGGAAAAATCAGTTTTAGTGTGGTAATAGTGGTGCAATATGAGAAATGGCCAGTGTATATAATACAAACACAATTATGAATCAAATACAGTTTCCCTTTGCAATCTTTACAATGCATCATAAAGCCTCTACAGTGACTGTATGCATGTTAGCAGTCCTACCTGGGGCTGGGTTTAGGTGGCAAAGAAGGTGAAGGTGTTTGGGCAACTGGACGCAGCCTGTCATATTGCAAGAAAATTATTTTTCTAAAAATGTTTTCAAAATCATTATCCAGATGTATTTTGTATTACATATATAAGGTCGGTTCTCAACCTCAGGTCCAGGGACCCCTAGCAGTTCTTGAGGGGGTTCCAGAAAAATGGGGAACATTTTAATTTCACTATTATTTCATTGATTAGAGGTTAGCTCAATGAGAGAATGTATAAGAATGACTGTTCTGTTCAGAGGTTTCACACTCTTGATCGTTAATCTGCCAATCTACAGTGTATAAAAGTTATGGAAACACTAAATCTTATCAGATATCCCTGGGACTACATCTCATCAAATACAGCCTGTATCAATTTGGGGGTCCTTGACACCAAAAAGGTTGAGAAACACTTTATGAAATGCTATAAGTGAACCCAGTCATCAAAGAATCTGAAACTGACCTGTGTAATGACGGTGAATTCTCCTTTAAAGATGCCGTAAAATGGGATCAAAGATTAATTCCACATAAAAAAATTTAAAAAAATCATCATATGAAATTATCAGCAACACTTATTTGTTAATGTTGACTGTTAGGAAACTTACCTCTTGGTCAGGAACCTCATAAACATCTGAAACATAACCAAAGTCCAAATTAGTGAATGAATGAAGGTCAGACTTGGCCATCACACCTTGATGTAATATATCCATTCTCGCCATTTGAAATAAAAGCATTTTTCATTTTTGCAATGAAGGAGAGACCCTTGGACATTTTTTCTTTTTTTGTGGGAACTGTGTTGATATGCAGTTAATATACAGTACAGGCCAAAAGTTTGGACACACCTTCTCATTCAATGCGTTTTCTTTATTTTCATGACTATTTACATTGTAGATTCTAACTGAAGGAATCAAAACTATGAATGAACACATGTGGAGTTATGTACTTAACAAAAAAAGGTGAAATAACTGAAAACATGTTTTATATTCTAGTTTCTTCAAAATAGCCACCCTTTGCTCTAATGCCAAGAGTGTGCAAAGCAGTAATCAGAGCAAAGGGTGGCTATTTTGAAGAAACTAGAATATAAAACATGTTTTCAGTTATTTCACCTTTTTTTGTTAAGTACATAACTCCACATGTGTTCATTCATAGTTTTGATTCCTTCAGTTAGAATCTACAATGTAAATAGTCATGAAAATAAAGAAAACGCATTGAATGAGAAGGTGTGTCCAAACTTTTGGCCTGTACTGTATGTATGAATATGTGTATGTACAAAGCTCCTTCTTCTTCCTTTTGTTTTCAGTCCAGGACACAGAGTGAAAAAGGCTGCACAAGGAGTCCCATTCGCTAATTAGTATGTATGTGTAAACGTGACAGATTTTAATTTTTTTTTTTATTAGTGTTGCAAAGGGTTTTAATGTCACATGGTGCTGTGTACAGATTATTAGAGTATTTCTTTGATTTCATCAGTTGCTGTTAAGGTGCAGTATCTGTGAATTGTAAATGTTCAAACCAAAGTGAAACTTGGCTGGAAAAATGCTCTTGTAATCACAATGAAAATGCAGTCGATCGCACTCACCCAGACAGAGACAGATTACCTGTCGAAACTCTTGTTTTGGACTCTAAAATTTGAAGGTTTGTTATGCAGGAGCTGTCAGCAAGCGGTTATGTTTTCCATTTTGATTTAATCTGTTCCTGTCAGCCAGCACCTCAGCAACAGTGCTATGAATTTCCATGGTTGTTTTTTTTTTTTTTTGTAAATGCTGTAGCTTACCAGGACTGGGCGGACAGTTGGGTAAAGGTTTGGACATTAAGGAGGGGCTGTTCCTTGCTCTGCTCCTGCCATGCACCAGAGGACCTGAGGACAAGCATGGAAACACACATTATCATCATTATTACTGCTGGTAGTAGAAGAAGTGGTGGTAATATTAGTAATAACTATACGAATAGCAGATGTGGAAACAACTAACTACATTTAGTCATATCGCTATAACTGTGTAGTTTTTTTGTGTACTTTGTGTATTTTTACTTTGACCTAAGTGCATTTGCTTGAGTTTTGTCCTTCACTACATTTTAAATCATATCCGTTAGAGTCCAAATGATCAATGACAGACTGTGGAGCCTTTCACAATAAAAGCTCGGTCAGCAAAGACATGAGGAGCAATCTGCTTCTGCATTGTTGGTTCTACTTTTTGTCATTTCCAAATTTCACAATAAGAGCTACACAGTGAAAAACCGCAGATGGTTGATGGAAACGAGGACCATGTAGATCCAACTGGCCAAAAAATATGTCATAAATCACATTTAGACTCAAGACTCAACCACCATATTATGTTCTATTATGTTCTTACTGTCATTTGAGTCTAGTGGGTGCTAACTTCAATCAACCCTCGGCAGTTTTGCAGAATGCACCTTTAAAAGAATCAAGGTCGAACTAAAAAAATAAAAATAAATAAATAAATAAAAACCTTTTATAGAAAAGTTACTGCCTTTAAAAAGTAACTCAGTAACTTTTACTCCAGGTACGTCTTAAATGAGACACTTTTTGCCTTTACTTCAGTAGATTTTTACGACAGAACTTCAACTTCTACTGCAGTAAAATATCAGAAAAGTAACAGTACTTCTACTTGAGTAGCAATTTGCAGTACTCGCTCCACCATGAACTAATAGTGGTGGGATCAGTATTGTTGTTATTGCACGTATAATGCAAATTTCCTTTCTATCAGTATGTTTTCCATGTGTATCTTACTGGCAGGTGGCTTCTCTGTAGGTTCTATGTAGTTGTCATCGTCATTATTGCCATCTGGATTGATGTAATCCTCCTGAAAGACCACAAAAACAAGATGTTGTGAAGAAAAGGGGCGACGTCAGCTGTCCATGCTCACTGGAAGTTATTTGCCAATACACAGGATCTGGTGTAACTCTCCAGGGTGCCATAATGTGGTGGTTCTCAAACGGTGGTACCCGGGCCCTTAGGGGTATGAGTACTGCAGCGGTTATGTAAGATTAAAAAAAAGGATATGCATGTTTGATAAATACATTTTATATTCAGAAAGAAGCAAAAAAGAAGCAAAAACTGAGCCAACACAATATCATCAGTGTCAGGTTGTTGTTTCAGACACTGATGGTGCTCTGTTATACCTGTTTTATGGAGTTTTTCTTTCTACCATTTTTATTTTGCACTGGTCACGGGGTACTCGGCTGAAAAAATGTTTCAAAAGGGCGCACGTTATTGAAAAACGTTTGAGAACCACTGCCATGATGTGCACTCTGTGGCAGTATGTGCGGTGAAGCTCAGCTCTGATGCAGACCTACAGAACAGTACGTGTGAGCTAACAAAGCATAACAGACATCTGTCCTTGTGCCTGACGACGGTATGGAAACTAAGTTGTGTTACATCATCGTTCGCCATCTGGCCGGGCTCCGGGGGCAGCGGTTTGGTGGCTTTGCTTGGGCGGGGGGGCTTGGGCCTGGGTGGGTGGCTGGGCCGGGTACGGCAGCTGTCTGGAAAAAACAAAAAGAAAAGGAAAAAAGAGAAGCAGAACCATGACATTAGCTTTTGCATAAAGCACCATGCTGACACTCTGTGTGTTGCGGCTTTTGCTCAACAGTGGAAAGAGTAAATGAGTCAATTCCATTTCCACTACTGAAGATAAGGGCACTGCATGTGGAGGAAAAAAAAAAAATCAGGCCCATGCAGATTCTCCAGTACATTGTTAGAAGCACTAATGATAAAAGGCACCTTTGATGTATTAGTTCTCTATTAGTCTGCTGCCTGTATTAATTAGGCTGCCGTGAATTTCCAACAGTCCATTAGCTGCCTTTAGTACATTTATTGTGACCAAAAGAAAAAAAAAAAAAAGCGAACAGTGTTTTAGTCCAAAAGTAATGGTGGAAACAGTGTGTGGTTTTGAGCAGTCCTCCTGTACTGACCAAGATACTCCCCCCTGGGAAAGGAAGCAGATGATGTTGTGGTAAATTCTCTGTGGCTGGGAGGAGGCTCGTAGCTGTCATCTTGGTCTTCATGTGGATCCTCATAAGTGTCATTGTCCTGGGGCAATGGGAACATACTCATATTTAATGTATGAATGGTGTGGAAAAAGTCGACCCGCCAATATCATAGAGGAAATGACCCCAGAGCTGACATGTTTTGATCCAACTTACAAACTCGCCATCAGAAAAATGTTCATCACCCTCCATGTCGCCATCTGTGAGCACAAAGATTTGTAGGGATTCAGTTAGGAGACAAAAAATAAAAAGTTGCCTGATATTCATCATTCAGTGTGTAAAAAACCAGTGGCTTCAGCAAGTGTCATTTCGATGCCAGCGATCATTTCATCTGAATCAGTGTCATGTTTTTCAAACTTTGCATGGCTCATTTTAGAATGGATCTGTCCTCTCTAAGCCAACTTCCCTTTTCAGGAGCCAGCAGAGTGTGTCTCCTCATTTCTTGCACAATAAAAAGAGTCTCACCACTATTTCTGAGACAAAATGATTTTTTAAAAAATTCACCTGTCTTTAATTCAATTCAGTTTGCTTCAAGAAATTCTTCTTGAGGGATGATGCATAGAAACAGGTGGAGAGATTTGCCTGATTTACTTACCTTTTAAAAGTGAAGAGAATAACAACAGACAATGAAAAGTATGTTCAAAAAAGGAGTGGGAAGAAGTTGAAACTTATGTAATCCCACCCCGTCTCCCTGCACAAATAATTGATAAACTTATTCTGCTTCTTGAGAATTACTACTATCAATAGCCATCATAATAATGCTAATAATGCTAATAATAATAATAATAATAATAATAATAACAATACTAATACTGCAACTACTATCACTACTACCACCAGCAACAACAACAACAACGACAACAACAACAACAACAATAATAATAATGATAATAATAATAATAATAATAATAATAATAATAACTATGGACATAATTTATAATAAATATACACCAGTTAATCCATTTACATTTATAGAAAAGGACAAAGACAAAGGGACTTAACAATAACAAAGCACAACATAAAAGAAAAGAGCCAACTAATAATGAACAGAAATAAGTAAACAATAAATAAAGAAATAATTAAACAACACAGTATCCTGTGCACACCTAGTGACTGTCACACCCCCTACTTCATCCCTGTATCCTGTGAAAACATCCTCTTTATATATTATATTTTGTTTTAAACTGTTGTATGTTTGTACATTGCTGTTCCACTGTCTTACCCCACAGAATGAAATGCAAAATCTTTTCTTGTTTGTACGGATTGTGTTCATCTTAAAGTTGTGTTTTCCTCTGAATTGATGTCCCCCCCCGATCCCTAGACAGTTTTTTTGTTTTGTGGCAGAAGGTTATTATTAGCTTTGTACATGATTTGTGCTGTTTGGTATTTAACTATGTCTGTAAATTTGACTAATTTTGACTGTATGAAGAGTGAGTGAGCATGATCCTGGTGGCTGACATTATGAATGACCTGTATTGCCCTTTTTTGAAGAATAGATAGTGAATTGATTGAACTCATGTAATATTTTCCCCAAATCTCTACACAGTAAGTGAAATATGGTAAGACAATGGAACAGTACAGGCTGCGTAGTGATTTATGATCCAGAACCTGTTTTGCTTTGTTTAAAACTGAAATGCTTCTTGATAGTTTGCTTTGTATATGTTTGATGTGTGGTTTCCAACTGATTTTCTCATCTATTATCACCCCAAGGGATTTATTTTCATGAACCCTTTCAATCAGCACCCCATCTATCTGTATTTGTACTTGTTGGTTAATTCTGCAATTCCCAAATAACATTATTTTTTGTTTTATTTACGTTTAATGATTGAGACCTGCAAGTATCTCATATCCCATAAATGGGCTCTAATTTGCTTAAACTGTAAATGTGAATGACATAACACTGAAGATGGTGGGGCTGGGCAGCATAATAATACCAAGGAAACAGATTTGCCTCATTTTGTGAGCTCTGCATCATACTTTAAAATCATTAACACCACTATACGGCTTAACTCTGGGTAATGCTGATGCTCACAATTTGTCATTATTACATTTTTGCACTGGTCAGCCCATACTGTTAGGTGTTACCTCATTTTCCTTAGTGACACACCATCAGACACAGTGAGTCCTTGTAATACCATGGGAACAAGATACACTTCCTTTTATGGTGCACTTTCAGTTTACTTGAAATAAACTGGAGCAGACTAGAATGTTTTCATTAGTGCTACTGGATGGTTTGCCTTAATGCAACAGGAAAATAAGCAGTCATAAAGGTTATGATTGGAGCCTGGTAATTTCATGGAAACCAAAAAATAACACTGTCATGCACAGTCCATTTGGTCAGGTAAACCCCTTTCCAGGTGGGCAGAGCCATGAGCAGCTATTCCTGAGGAAAGTCGGAAAATAGTGACTTAATTCGTACAAAGAATACCACTAAACTTGAGCTGTTGCTAATATGTAGCTTACCCAGAAGATGTCATAGTTGAAATGAAATGACGGACATTAGAGAGGGTGTGTCTACAACACATGCGGCCTTATTTCTAGAAAAATATATCATTAAATAAGAAGGAATTTTCCCAAATAGTTACAGTCTAAACCTGGCATCTCCATACTCTGTCCTTTTAGTTATTGTAATAATAAAATCAAAAGATGTTATCACAGGATGCAGGTCAATATTTTCTCATACAGATTCCAGCATGTTAGTATAACAACAACAAACACAGTGGAATCCAAAACCACAGCTAGATATTTTATACTGTGAAGTATTGTCTGCGTATGTTATATAGGTATGTAATATGATATGTAGGACAGAATAGGAAAAAAAAACAAAATATGTGGGACAAAGTGTAAGATCTATCTTTTTTTTTAATCTTGTTCCACCTTCTTTCATTTTTACATGCTGTAAATCATTGTATTCTTATGGGTTTCGCTATTCCAGTGTTTCCCACGTAGAGATCCAAATATCGGTGGCCTCTGTGTCTCACACATTTGTGCTCCCTTTTGATATGTAAATCATGTCTTGTGTCAATATTTGTTACAATTACCAGAGCATATTGTTTAGATGAAATGTTGTCCCAAACTAGACACACAGATTTGTTTAAAAAAAAAAAAAAAAATATGCAGGAAACTTTACAGGGTGGAACTTAAAGCTTCCAAAGTCTCAGACAGCGCAAGTTTGTCCTCCACTATTTAAGAAATTAATTTATGACCCGTTAAATGATCAGTTCAAAGAGTTCAGGTCAGTTTAAGAGAAGATGTACTGCTTGGAATCTACATGAAAACTAATTTTATATAATGCGTCTGTAACATTATTAAAAAGTGGACTGTGCAAAATTGCCGAGGGATTGAAGTGAGGACACTTTAGACTCAACTGACCGAAAAGTAGATCATAACCACATTATCCCTCAAAACCTGCTTGTTCCACGTTTTTCTGTCAGCGAACTCAAATGTGTCCTCATTTCAATCGATCCTCTGCAATTTCACGTACTGCACCTTTAATCCTGAGACAGTTAAAAAAAGGGCCAGTGCTTACCGTGGTAATCTCTCGCAGGGACTTTTGGAAGTGGTTTGCTCTTGAGTCTACCACACACAGAGAGAGAAACAGACAGTAGCAATGGATAATGAATGACAGGATTTGACAGTGTAAACACATGACCACACCTTTAATGCAAGACAGAAATCAGATTTAGCCGAGTACTGGTGTAAAACCGTTTGATCAGTGATGGCTTCATGGCACCTTTTCATTTGCATACAGCTCATCAGGCCAGAGGGACTTTGCTGCATGAAAGTATAAAATGACTGCATCCATGTATAGCCGTGGTCGGTAGATGACTGGTGTGCATGAAGTTACCAGTCAGAGGTAGACTAGCCGGACATGTGTGCCTCTTAAAGTGACTTCAGACGTTTCATCTCAGGAAAGGAAAGTGAGAGAACAGCCATCTGTTTAAGTTCTCCAGTCCCTATTTTTAGTTTGTGGGTATCTGTGTAATTCCAACAGGTACAAAAGAGGAATTGACGTGCTTTTCTGACGTCTGTGAACACACTCGGATATTTTTAGACTCCTACACCTGTCCAACCTTTGCCATATTTCACAAAATGCCAAAATGTATACTATTATTTTAGCACAATATATCACAATTTTACTTGTCTCATGCCTCAGAGAAGTGCAGTAAACACACTGTAAGCAAAGATCACGTGTAAAACTCACCTTCGTATTTTGTTCAGTAAGCTGCCGTCGTTTTTCTTGATGTCCTGAACGATTTTCTGAAGCTGCCTGGAAAATTACAACATTCAGAGCCACATCTTCACAAAGTATTCACCAGAAAAGTAAGATTAATAATATGAATTCAATTTTTTTTATGTGCTGAACAACAGTGGTAGACAAGTAATGGCTGTCATCATTTCAGCTCTTACTTATAATGAGCAAAGGTACACCCGGGCTTTTGCAAACACTGGTGCATAATTACGGTGACACACATGGCGGGGAAGATGTTTTTAGAGCAATGTAATTTACCCCAACCGTCACGTTAGTCTGTCACTCTTTCTTTACAGGTCTCTGCAACAACTGCACTTTTCTGGCATGGCTTGCATTTACTTTTAGATTTTGTGATTTTTTTTATGATTGTTTTGCACTCCAGTGTTTTCCAATATAAATGGTAATGAAATGATGATGATAGCTTTTTTGTCTCACCCATAGTTTTGAACGCTTCACCATTTCACAGAGTAAATGGAGAGTTATTTAATTTTTTTTTTTTTTTTTTGGCTTTAATCGCTGTCTTCTGTGTAATTTGTCCACAGGGACACATGAAAATCCCCCAAATAAAATTAAAATGCTTACCGAATCTTTTCAGTGGCAGGAGCAGCAAGTCTACTGAATGTCTCCATATTCATGTTTGAGGTTTTTTTTTTTTTTTTTTTTTTTTTTTTTTTGAGTTTACATTTTTGGCTCCACTCTTCTGAATTAACTCTGTCTTTGCTGTCGGGCTGTTAGATTGTAAATGAACCTTGTGCTGCAACAGCTCATTTGTTTGTCACAGAGGGGAGGAGATACATTATAACCTCCTCTGTGCGAAAAATCACTTCTCTTTTCCACTCCCCTCCACACACATACACACACAGACACACACTTTAGTTACCACACACACTCTTGCATGACATGCCTCTCAACTCTCTCTAATTCCTCTCCATGTTGTGGGCTGATCTTTGTATAATAGGAGGAACAACAGAGATCAAGGTGGTGGTTGTGTGTTTTGGAACAAAGGCCACCCATGCACTCTCCACCAAAATACACTCGAGTGCCTCTTCAACATACAACACACACGCTGCATGGGGACCAATTGTATATTTGAACTTTATTGTGAAGGTATCTGGACTGTTGCAGTGGTATTAAAAGTGGTAATCCACGCGATTCTCATCTTTCTTTTCTTCTTTTTCAAATTTTGTCTGCATCCTCCCAGCCGTCTGTTATTGAACAGTGCGTCCAACAGTCTGACATCTTGTCCTTGGATTTTCTGCTGATAAAATTTGACTTCTGCAGGTGGCGGTGGCAAACTACGCAGTTCCTCTTCTTTTTGTTCCAGACAAACCACAAACAAAAAATGCATTGCTTCCTGTTTGGAAGACAAATTTTGACCCAAAAACATCTAATAAACCGTAGGTGTTTCGTCCCATTCTTCTGGGATTTCACAAAATGAGCATGATTTCTGTCTACTCTATAATTATAAATAGTCTGAGGGTTTCAGTGCTGCGAGTGTGTAGGTGTTGCTTATAGGTGCAGGAGAGAGGTCATGCATGGTGAGTCATGGAAAGTACCATGGTGTAATCCTCACTATTTTCACACTTCACCCTTGAACAGGACAGGGGATACATATGAAAGGCGTGCAGCTCTTCCGGCGACAACAAGAATAGGAAGGAGGCTTTGACAGAAAACAAAAACAAAAACAAAAATGTGTGTTGTCACAAAGCAGACTTTGGTAAAATAAATATCGGCTCGGCATCTGATCATAGTCGCGCCGCAGCAGGATTCAACCACAACAAATGTGGAGGAACCAGGAAACTGTCTGTGGTGAGACACATTCATGCCGTTGGAGGCTTGAAAAAACGATTTAAAGAGACAGTCTGGCTTTTTAAGGGGCTTACTGCAGCCATAACTCATGCTGAACAGGGAGCCTTTGCCCTGCACTGAGCCTGGAGCTGTACCGCTGACAATGAATGGGAGGCCACTGAGCGCACTCGGCACGCTTGTGTGAAATTCTGCCTGAGCTCTTCCAGTTCATCTTGTAGCCTGTCACCACTCCAAGTCTTTTCCAGTTCACTCTCTGAGGAGCTGTACATCCTGTTATGCCACAGATAGGGTGGGTGGGTTTGTAGGTTGCAAACATTTTGGCTCAGAGGACTTTAGCACAAAATACTGTCATGGCTTTTTTACAGGTGATATTTATAGTGAGCTGATACCTGTAAGTCATTTCACAAGCGCAGCTATAAAAGCAAGCCACAAAGCAAGTCAAAGGTTTCGAGACTTCATTCTGCTTCATAGTTTAAATGTCACTCTATATTTAAATGGTCTACATTTAGTTTAAAGGAAGACTTCGCCCAAACACTACATATTTCTTTTTTTATACCTACCCTGAGTTGTCTTGAAAGTCAGATGAAAAAAGTTTTAATTGCATGCCTCAGGCAGAAAGCTCCAAGCATTGACCCTCAGTCACTGGACTGAGTGAAGCATCAGCCAATCAGTCAGCAGGACTCCTCACTAATGAGCAAGGATCCTCATTTTGGTGAACGTGCAGGCCATGCAAGGAACACGTATGAGACAGCATTTTCCAGATGTGGTTTGTTCAGCATTTTTTTTTTTTTTTTTGAGATTTTTTTTTTTGTGTCATGCAGAAAAGGGTTTGGGCTGGATTCAAACCCAAATCCAGCCAAATTACTTTGATTCAGGACACCTCGAACATAAGAATGGAGAGTCAAGACTTGAATTTGCTGTTTGAGAATTTGAAACGCATTTGCTCATGTCCTTTTCGCTGCTGTTGGCTGATGTCGCTGATCAACTCAATTCTACCCCAAGTGGCTGCAAATTCTGGAGCAATAGTTCTCCATGAATTAAAAACATTTCCCGTCAAACATTCAAGACAACCTGGGGTGAATAAATGAAACGAAATAGATAGTTTGTGGATGACGTATCTCTTTTTACGTCTTCAAGTGGAGAAAGACTCATCAATACCCAGCATGCCACAGCGATGACTAAAGTGTCATTGCTTCATACTCTGGAATCGTCATGCAGCTTCCTGAATGATTAACGACGTGAAAACAGGAACTCACAAGGGAAGCAATGAACAAATAGACACTTATTGCGTTTTTTTTTTTTTTTTTTTTTTTTAAATAGTTTGAGCAAAAAATGAGTCCACCATTTGGCTCTATCTCACTAACACACCCTGTCTGTCTGCTGTTTATGTGGATCCACATGGACGGCATGAACAGGAACATGCTCCACAAACAAGAACACACAAATGCATAAATTTAGGCAGAGAGACCCCTCCTGTACACACACACACACACACACACACACACACACACATGCAATCTGATCTCAGAGTCTTCCAGTTATGTTAAAATAATCATATCAAGTAAATCACATTTATTTGACGTTTATAAAGTTCCCTCAAGCTACAAAATGTTATATTCCATATTCAGAAATACACAAAACCTCCTACAGCCTCCTGTCATCTGGAATTCATTGCTTAACATTTAAAAGACACACTGACTTGAGAACAGTTTGGAAGAAATGATATGAATAACATCAGGAATTCAGAAATGTTTTACTTCCATGGCAGCAAAAATAGGTCACATTTTTGGATCATGAATGACCTTGAATTATTATTAGTATGACTGTGGGAGAGTGAAGCAAAAAGAGAGATTGGTATGCAGAGGAGTGATGTAAAAGAGAGTGACTTACGGCTGGAGGATGAGACTAAACTTGCTCAGGTCACTGGCGGACAGGTTCTGTTAAAAAAAAAAAAAAAAAAGAGCAGAAAAATCAGTATTAATTTGGTGAGGAGGACACTTTAGGATAAAATTTTTTAAACGCCAGCCTTCACAGATGAGCAAATCAGTAAAAACAGCATCAACGGCAGCATCAACGTTGTTACACAAAAATACATGACATCTGTGGGAACGCATCACCTCGTACCTAACAGGAGATGGCAGCATCTCACTAAAGGCCGTTTCATCAGTACACTTTTTTTTTCTATTTTTTTTTTAACCCTTATTCAGCCTACAAGCTGCAGAGGAAGAGAGCGGATTCCCTCTGTAATGCACAGCCATAGCCTGGGGGTAACACATGTCGACAGATGGGAGAATCAAATTCAATCAATTTTATTTATATAAATCAGTTCATACAACAATGTAACTAAATGTGCTTTAAAAAAAAAACAAAAAAAAACATTTAAAACAATTTATGAAAAACACAACCAGTAACAGAAACAGAAAAATAGGAGAGGAAACATTTAAAAAGAAGAAAAATTAAATATTAAACAGCTAGCTTATTCAAAAACAATAAAAATGTAATTTTCCCACTTGCACTATGAATCAAAAATTGTGACCCTTCCAGTCATGAGCTCATTCCTTTATAATAAGAAATACGATGCTATACTATACAATTTTACAAATCATTAACCATTCTGAAATGTAGGCTATATCTAACTACCCACTGTATTTCCCCCCCCAATTTTCCCAATTTTTGACACATTTTCATGTCTGTTTTGCAATGAGGCAATTGTGATCTGTAAATGAAAGGAAAATGATTACCATAAAATATGCAACAAATCCCGCTAAATTATGTATTCCCCTCTTCATTCATAATTCATCGCTCCAGGTCGTTCCTTGCTCTATCTCTTCCCTGATTTTTTATTTGTCATAAAGTAAAGAGGATCCATGCCAACAACAACAACAAAAAAGTAGTTTGTCAAAGTTTGTAATTGTATAGTTCAGTTAGTGAGTTTTAAGATGAGCAATTGTAGCGAATGAAATATAAATGCACAGTAATATCTGAAATATGGACAAAATGTGGCTAGTTAATCTGGATATGAATAATGTATACCTCTTTTTCTTTAGTTTTTCTGGTGGCACAAGTGCAATGTACTCTGAAAATGCCTATAGTAGATTATGTCGTAGTTTAGCAGAAGTTGGCTGCGATTTTGATTGCAGATTAAACAGGGGCAAGCTGTTACTGCAGCTCACACCTGTCTGAGTAAGAGGCACCATATAACAAAAGAGGGATGTATTTCTGCCTGAAATAAGCCCACAGCTTAGTGATCCCCTTTAAGTGGGGCTTGTGATTTAATCATGTGTAAATTACCAAGTGAGATCTCTTAATATGAGCGGCTTTACCTCCTTCAAAAAAGCGACCCCTGCCCACACAGATACACACTGGATCATCTCACAGGCTTACAGGAGAGGAAAAACACACACACACACACACACACACACACACACACGTCCGTATAAAATCAGACTTAGCCTTTTGACACCGAAGAAAATATCAAATAGTTCGCCTCAGTGCATACTCAGGCACTGCTCCCACTTTGAATTATTTATGGGAGTGTCTGCTTGTTCACATGAGACACAACAGCTCTACGCCCTGAAACCAGCCCTCTGCATTACAGGCCAGTGGCCCTCACTCGCTTCTCAGTGTAAAACCAGCACGTAAAACACAGCCCGGACTCATACTTGTGTGGTTTTAGACAGTTCAGCTCACACTGCTGAACAAGAGCTACTCTCTCAAGGGTCCGGCCTCTTTTAACTTGACAATTTCTGTCCACGCAGTGACTTCATGACGATTTGTGCTCTTGGCGTGTGTGAAATTCGATGTGTGTTCAAAATGCTGCATGTCAGGCTTTGGGCTGTTGCTTTGTGATACGAGGATCGGCCTCAAAATCACCTCCGTGTGGTGTTTTGAGTGACAGGCAGCTCTGTATGGTGCACATGCTAAACCTTCAGCATTAATATTAACAATTGTAGGTGGAAAACATTATCCTTGAAGTGAGATAATGAAAATTTGTGTCAGCAAGAGTGGCAAGTGTTTATAGTTATTATTTTTTTTTTAAAACAAATTGTTTAAAACAAACTTGGAACGGCAGATCTCTCTTCCTGCAAGACGGGTTCAACATGTCACGTTCATAACGCAGGTCAGCAAGGTTAGCCAGACAACAAGTTTCTATGCGGCTGCTTCATAATGGACTTCACTAAAGCTGAAGTTATGAATCTAAAGGCCATGGAACAATAAGAGGAGAGAACAAGACGTGCTCAACTCAAATCTCAACCAAGATGAAGAGAAAAAACAGTGCTCAAAGCCAAAAGTCTCTCCAGTTGCTCTAAAGTAAAAAAAAAAAGAAAAGTCATGAATGTTTTTTATTTATTCATTTACAAAAGAATAAATCCCACTAATGCACGCCACATGTTTCCGATACACCTGCAGTGTGTTACCTTAATGATGTGCACAAACCAATCAGAGACTTTTTTCTGGTTATCAGTTAATGTTTCACTTTGACAGAGAACAACTTTAAGCTCAGCTGAGTGCAGATCTCCACCAGATGAGCCTGGAGGCATGTGGGTGTTGAACTGGATCTGCAGGGCAGGCTGTGTGTATCCAGTGTGTGTGTGTGTGTGTGCATGGGAGTCGTGCACTGAAGGGAAGACGATATGCAGAGTACCATAAGTGATATGTTAACTGATAAAGGCATTGCAGCAGCTGGCTGACGTTACTGAATGCTTTCAAATGATCATAATGCTGTAATGTTCATTTGAATGAATACAAGCCACGGTTGTCTTACCTTCATGTGCAAATTCTAAAACGCCAGCGATGTACAATGTCAATTTTAAAGTGAAACTGCAACCAAAAAAAAAAATATATCCATCTATGGTGCCCTGGCAGGTAGGTTCATTTTTAATCTTTTGCAAGAAGACACTTTACTACTACTGACTGTCACTGTTCTATGTTTGACGTTGAATGTATGATGCTGATTGTTGTCTTTTTAGTGGTTGTAGAATGGGTGAAGAGCCCATGACAAATTTCTCATGTTGTGGGACAATAAAGTTCATCTTGATCTTGACTGTAACCACATTTGAATCTTTGGCAACATCATGCAATGAGGAGTGAGGAGTTAGCACTCAACTGCAGTATAAAACAGTTTTTTCAGAGGTTTGAATTACCACAACCATGAATCATAAAGTCATAATTGTGCGCAAAAAATATTAGGCTGATAGGTCCAGTAGTATAAGAGATTAGCTCCAAACAGATACACGCATACACAAATAATGCATGATCCCCTCTAGGCTGCCACCTGGTGATGATTACCAACACCAATTACAAAGAGGGTTTATGATTCTTCAGATAATGCAACTGTTTGGATTAATGGAATCCGTGGTTATTGGACAGAACTATCTACTGATGACAAACTAATGACTCTGGTGCCAATTCTCCTGTCACATTTTGGCTATGGCGCCCACGGCCCAGTGAGCCAAACTTCCAGAAAGTTCCTGTGTAATCCTTTAATGCAGAGTTCCCATCAGATGATCCCTCTGTCTCACAGCTGGCAGCATATCAGCAATCACACACAGACTTCCTGGTTGCTTAGCGAGAGCTGTGTGTAATTTAATTGGCCTCTCAAGTGTGACAGGATTTTCCCCCTTTCAGTCTAATGTGAAAATGAGTAGGGGTGTAAAATGATTGCCTTTAACTATGCTCTGCGCTAATATTGACTATTTTTGCCTCCTCTATTATTCATGTGTTTTATCCGTCGAGG
The DNA here is from genome assembly GCF_902150065.1 of Myripristis murdjan. NCBI lineage: Eukaryota > Metazoa > Chordata > Actinopteri > Holocentriformes > Holocentridae > Myripristis > Myripristis murdjan. The sequence goes on from NC_043994.1 coordinate 26,944,440, forward strand.
TGGATTCTGATGGCTCGCAATGAAGCTGCGGTGAGGAAAAACACAGAAACTGCCAGTCGTACTTATTTTGCCATTGCGGCATTTCATGGCTTTGTGAAGTGAGGAGAACAGATGGTTGTTGGAATATTTTTTTTTTTCCCCCAAAAAAAGTCAGCAATGCGTTAAAGTGTGTAACTTTGTCATATGTTATTTCTGCTTACACTATTTCATCCATTTTGAGAACAGAATGATTGGCAAACAGGAAAAAAAGAGGGAAAAAATCCCATTCGTTTTTGCCCCGAGGTGAAAAAGGAAATGGATGTGGACACAATAATCGAGCTCCACAATGACGACAACACTTTGGACAACAGTTGACAATTGGAGATCTCTATTTGGACTATTTTAAATGTCATTTCACACTAAAGAGGCATTCGGATGACCACTTCTGAACATTCATGTGACCGCCTGATGAAATCACAAGCGGCCAAATGGCTGGCATGAGATTGGACTCAAGACTGTAATGTGTGGTGTCATCAAGATGTACTTTCGATAGCTGCCCCGTTCGCCGGCGTTGACACTGGGAGCATTTGTTGAAGCTTTTGCACTGGAATGAGCTTCATTTCACAGTAGAGGGAACGGCCTGGCAGCTTACATGCTCACCAAATTACCTTTGGTTCTGTCACAGCATCTGCACACACTTCTGCGATTATTGATTGCATCATAGACTCCTTTTTATTCATTCTTGTATAAAATAGTTTGGAGAGATGCTTGTCCATGCACATGAATCCAGAAAAACACTCCAAAATGATAGGAATAACATGGATTTCTCATTTAAGACACTGAATCTTTGCTTTGTTGGACAGTTTTCTACACAATCTAAGCAAGGGGAGCAAAAACTCTGACAAAACAAACGTGCAGTGTCTATTTTCCTGCAGCTCATGTGCGCATAAAGTGTCTTTCACATCCAGTGGCCTGCGTTTGTACTGTCGACCTCGCACACGAAAATGAAAGAGATTAACTTCCTTACATGGCAGCCACACACAGCCAGTCACAGAGATGGAAAGCGACAGTTCTTTTGATCTACTTGCCTCTTTTAACTTGTGTCTACCTGTGTGAGTGAGCATGGGGTCAAAAAGAGGGTGATTATCACTATCTACAATGTGCTCAGATGTCACGATCATGAATGCGGTAGTCTGGTATTTACTCACCTATCTCGCAGACACCGTTTGATTTTTTTTTTTCCGTTCTTATCACCGCGTGAAGAAGAGGCTTTGCGTAGTGTAATACAGGGAAAATGGAGCCATTGCTACATATCATGACACTAAATCAGATCTGTGTCACCTACTTGCTAGGGCCCGCTTACTTGAATTTTTATGACCTTTGCTCCATCTACTGTATAAACACAACATGAATATGCAGAGCCGGCCAAAGGCAAACTGCAGCAGTGCCCACACAGGTTCACATTCAGACCCAAACAGTCCCGACCCGCTGTGCCCTAAGACAAATGTGAAAAAAAGAAATATTTTATGGCGTCGTGCAATGAAAGAACATGCAAGAATATGTTGTTTGAATATTTGAGTGTCAGAGCAGAGGCATATCAGCAACCTAAATCCCCAAAGGAGAAGTCTGAGACAGTTTCATGACGGTAAAAGTCTGGTTTGCAATACTCTCGGCCATTGCTATCACACACTAATACCTCAACCTACATCCAGCTCATAAAAACTTTAACATTTGCCGTTCTAAGCACCCGGTGTCTGGCAGGACTTTCCCGGCCTGAGCCTCTGGCACACAGAAAGTGAAGTGTTTTGCATTTCCAGCAAGAGCAAGTGCGGTTTTGATTAGAATAAACAGAAGAAGAACTGGGTATTCATCATGAGCGGCAATCGCCGGCGTGGCTCAACAGACAAAGAAGACACTCAAGTTTCATCAAGAGAAAATGCAATGAAAAACACGTGACAGTCCCAGCCATGGTGTTTGATCGAAAGGTGATCTCTAGGAAGTTCGGCGCAAAAAGACCACAGCTATGAACGCTTAGCAATAGTGAAACAACAAAAAACAGGGATCTTGTGGATTACCACTTCAAGTAATATCACACTTCATGTTTAATGACACGTTAAAAGGACATGAGAACTGCATGTGCCGTGAAATATCACTGTGTGTATGTTCTTTTGTTGTTGCTGCATATGTTTTCTCTCCCTTAGCCGCCATTGTGCCCAATTCAATACCAGGGCATCCCAAATGTCACGCGAGTTCTTGTTAAAAAAAAAAAAAAAAAAAAAAGGAAAAAAAAAAATTGCTCGCAGCATCAAAGCCATCTAACTGAGAAAACTCTATACAACTGAGTGTTAGGATCAGAACTGATACTGTACAACTGGGAATGTGTGTCAAAGTCTGAGGATTTTCATCTTCTAAAACTGTACAGCATGAAGGTGGTTAACCACAAGAGAGCAAGTGTGTGTGTGTATGTGTGTGTGTGAGTGTGAGTGTGTGTGTAGCCAACTGTGCAGCTCTGGTGAAATATTCTTGTTCAGTGCGAGCATGGGCGTACCTGAGTTTAATAGAGCTCAGGTGTAGTGGCTGGATCTGTAGCTATGGGATCAATCAATACACATATGTATGTCTTTCAGATCTGCTCTGCTAACTTGCACATCAAAGCCAGTCCTCTGAAACATTAATCACTGTAATTGATTTGGTCTGAAATCCCCGCTGACCACATTTTGGGGAAAAAAAAAAAAAAAAATCCAGCCAGGATAGCTTGGGCTGAATTGGAAATGAATGTGGAGCTGATCAAAATCCCTGGTGCTTATTAGGTATTGCAGTGATATCCCATCGACCAATGGGAAATCAGCCCAGGGTCAGTGACTAATGAATAGAAATGTAGATCGTTGCTGTCACTTGGTAGGATGACAAGAATTTTTTAAGTGGCTGCCTCAAAGAGCGATACTGATGAAGTAATAGGAGTATGGCCATAAAAAAATGCACACTGACAGTGAAAAAAAAAAAAAAAAAAAAAAGAGGAGCATCTTTCCTGTGTGGTCTTACAAAGCTAAACTAAGTAAGACAAAGCGGTGCAGATATAGTGCAGTCACTCCTGAAGCAGAAGTTGCAACTGTCACACTTACTTCCACATTAAAGGGGACACAATTTACATAGAAGGCGAATGTGGGAAGTATCGCAAGGGACTGGATCTTGACTAATCATGTCTCATATCCCGTAAACTCTCCTCTGTCTTTCAGCTCAGGATTTTTGCAATGCCGTAACATGATTTAAACTTCCAAACTTTCCACTATTTAGCATATGTGTTTTTTTTTGGTTTATTTTGTGTTTTTGCATGGATCATTCTTGTCAGAGTTTGCACAAGAATGAGGAAACTTCCCTATACGAGTGGACACTGTTAACATGTTGCATGACGGTTAAAACAGTGCAGACTATTTGGTTTTGTAACTACGTTTGATAGTCACAGTGTCCAGCCTAATGAGAAAGTGTTTGAAACCGGCACAACTTGTCAGTCAAAGTCAAGGCGAACTCTGGAAAGGTGACAGGGTGCCTTATTGGACAGAGTGTGTGTGGGCGGACAGCAGGCGAGGAATTTATACGCTCTATATCCGAGAATCAGTATAATTTGAAAGCATATTTAACTGGTGAATTGGATTGTTTTGCTTTCATCCCTGCCTGTCTGACTGCTTTTTTGAGGTATTTCAAAAGTTAGAGTGGTGGATTTGGCTGTAATCTGGTAGACGGATTGTCCTTGGTCCAAGAATCAGTTGTATACATTTCGGTGGTGATCTGACATTTCTGTCATTAGACTATTATTGTTCCACAGCCACAACACTGATGCTATGAGTTTATGAGGGCATCTCCACATCTGTGAGTCTAGAGACTGTTTGTCTAATTGTTTGTTCATTTTTTCAGCGTTTTGGGATCGGTTTCACACCATAAAAAGAATCCTCCAAAAACTGGTTAGTTTGCAGGATACTTCACATCCTCAGTATCAGAATTGTGAGCAGACAAAAAACAAAAACTGCAAATAGAGAAGACTGTTTTCACATCACTCTCAAGTTGCAAACCTCTGTTGGCCTGGAGTCTGCATGTTTGCTGCGCCGTTCAAAATCAGGCCTCATATACATCTAAATGTCCACGAGTAAACAGACGTGAATCCCTCCAACTGGCTCAAGTGTGAAAACACCCTGCAGCGTAATTCTGCTGCTCAACTGTTTTGCATTCACGCACTATCTCCAAGCATTACAGGTAAATAAAACCTGCAGGAGAAATGATAAACGAACGTAAACTGTTACCGCCGCGGATTTGCAAGTTAAGTCTCGTCCTTGAAGTTGGAGAACTGTTTGGCCTTGGTGAACATTTGTGCACGACCGCGTGCCAGGCAGTTTACCTTGTTAACACCGAACATTACCGATCCAGTTTTGACAAGCGCGTCAGTGCTTTACGTGCTTTGGAAGTAATCACATAACACCACCTAGCAATCCCTTTTTCTAATACTTCTTTACCATAACGGAGCAAACATAAGAGCTTTGAAAAGTATCACACAGAAGCGAATGAATAAACAACTGAATAAATGGATGCACAGCTCTTATTAAATGCTCAGGCTGTAAAACAAAAGAAACACAAACCTTTGCATGCATATAACATTAGAGTGTGATCCATCATGGTAAAACTGAATATTACATTATCTATACTTGCCTAGTAATAACTGTCCATGGTAGTAGAAATTTCACTCTAGTGCTGAAAATCCATAGGCTTTACTTTTGGTTGTTTACTATTGGCTGGTGGGGTGACAATCTGATTTACCAGCTGATGATGGGATGACCAAGTGCCCTAATTAACATGCACCTAGGTAGGTACTCCATGATTTGTTACCCTGAACTGAAGGAGTGGATCCCCTCTGCCATCCTTTAAAACTCAAATTATGCACATACCAGTTAATTTTCCATTTCACTCTAAAATAACCAAAGAGAAAGCTGGCATGCAAACGAGCGCTCCTTAAAGAGCATCTATAGGAGCAATGACACAGCACAGTTAATATAGGAAAACATGGAGCATCGTAGCATCAGACACTTCCCCTTCCTCTCTCACACCTCGCCTCATCGCTAATGCGCCTGTTACCAATTACACACTGAATCACTCTTCTTCTTGCTTCTATGGACACAATGCATGCCGCTCGGGGTGGAAACGTTTACACTGCATCCACCCGGAACAGCTACACGGTTCCTTACTTGTTCAGCAACACAGGGAAAAAAACAGCTCTAGGAGATGCAATTATTCTGCTCATTTTAAGACCATAATTACAATCACAATTGCTGGGGAGGATTTGTCCATTTTCATGTAATTAGAATAACAAATTGAACATGGCCACAAACCAAACCACGATCCTGAGTGGATTAGCAAATTACGTAAGTGCAACAGTGACTAACAGTGTTTTCTGGAAAGATTCAGGTGAAGGGAGGAAGGGTGTGTGAGGGCAGCTTACCAAGAGTCTCTGCCCATCAATTCTCAGTTTGTTCACAGTCACAGCACAGTCTTGCATTTGGTTCTGAGTGCAGAGAAAAAAAAAAAAAAAAACATTTACTGCGCTGAATAAATTTACAGAAACTTTACACTATGTAGATTAAAGGAAGCTTGGCTGTCCTCTTAAATAACTTTGAGGATAAGGAAAACAGCCAGATGCTGAGGCATAGCCCGGTTTTTATCTGTTTACTCTAACTCTTCATTTGGACCGGAGTGTCTCTGTATGAAACGATATCGTGTAAACAAGAGGTGACAGTTTGTTTAAGGCAGTGCCATCACATCCTTGTCGGAGATTTTGGATTTGTTTCAAGCCACTTAACTACATAATCCTACATTCACTCTCCTTAGTGGCTAGAGTGTACCATTACACTTTAAAAGGATGTTTTAAAAGAAAACCAATTCAAATATCTGATGTTGATTCAACACGTCATCATTAATCAGCCGCCTGATTGTGCCTGATATTGTCCCCCCCCTGTTTCTCAAACTCACCTGGCACAGGAAGTGGGCCACTTGCATCGAGCACCACGTCTCACACTCCTCTCTGGATGGCAGGTTCATCTCTGTCCCAACAGGGCACCTCTGTCGAAGAGTCTGCTTCTGGAAGTGCAGTGCAGTAATAGTCTGACCCCGGAGACAATGTGACTTCTACACGCTGGTCGGTTTCAACACTGGGAACTACACACAGGGAGGTTACCTCATTAGGGGCGCGCATATCCTCTCTCTCTCTCTCTTTCATCCATAAGTAATGTGGCAATTTATGGTAGTTCTAAAAATCAACATTTGTCTCGGCAATTGCACTTAAATGCTTACAAAAGGGAACCGGGGACTTCCTCAAAGTCAGTCTATATAAAAGGCTTATGAAAGAAAGTTTCACAATAGAGTGTGACTCGATTATTATCTCTCAGCTTCCAGCAATGCACGCCTCATTTAAAATCAGGCAGACTACCTGATTTACATCTGCCTTCTCAAGTGTAATTTTATATGAGGTGTAAGATTATTCTGTCTCTAATGTGATTAGAAAGATTGCTTAAGTGGTCTGGGTCAGGGCATTTGGCTATATTTAGTGCAGAGGAGATTGTTCATAAAGCTTGTTTAGAGAGGAAGTGAGGGGATTTTTGTTGACAACCATATCTGATAAGCAAGCAATAGGAAGTGATAACTTATGTCATAATGTCATGAAATGATAACTTATGTCGTGAATACATCACTGGGTTTAGAATGTCAGAAAAATGGCATTAAGCAGTACATTTTATTAAAAATCACCACCTGGGATTGGAGATTGCAAAGGAGCTATACCGCTCAATTTGAGAGGTAAGGTGTTTTTCTTTGGAAACGCCAGTCAGCATGTACAACATCCAAAAGTCAACCTCAGAGCCAGAAACGGGGCAGCCAAGCCTCGATCTTGTGATTTCATGCACATGCTGAGGCAGGAACTTATGCATTGAAAATGAACAGGACGCTGTGGCCTTGAACATTGCTTTAGTTGTGTTTTAGTTTTATTTGTTTGCACATACAAAATCAGTCATGGAATAAAGAGAGATGAAATGAGCGAGCTCGAGACGCCAATGCAGTGGGCCCCCCCACTAACATCAGGAATCATACAGCACATACAAATACATACAGACACACATACATAAATGAAATATGCGGTCTGAGAAATAGAAAACAAGCAAAATGAAGGAAAAGGGAGGCGCAACAGAAAGGGGAAAGAAGAAAATTAAATAAACTCAGCTGACATTAAGGCACAACAGAGAAAATGGACTCAGACACATGAAAGAGAAACATTTATGTGAACTTCAACTTCCAAATGCTCTTTTTTTTTATCACTTTTATCAGTACTAAAGGTTCTCTACATTTTCCACTACAGTCCTTTTTCATTGATGCTGTACGTTGGTTTGACATCGCAGATTTCTGAGGCAGGACAAACCTACATTTTAGAGGTAAACCATGGACCCTTGTCAGAACCATCTTGAGATAATACCCAATGGTAAATAAAAACCAGAAAACTCCCTTCATGATTGAAGCCCTCAAACACAGCCACGTGTTTTGCTCGCAGATGCAAATCAAACGATCCGGCTAACAAAAGCGAAACACGACTGCCTTTACATATCACTTTGTTTCAGCGGGGTATTTTTCGAGAAAAGCTCCTCACATCGGCAGGAAACTTCTTGCAATATTTATGATACAAAACAGCAACTCTTCTGCTAGCAAGCTGGATAATGAGACTCACCTTCAGGCTGTGCTGTTTTCGAGACATCATTGATCCTCTGTTGACTATCGATTCCAAAATATTTAATGGAGCGGGCCTGCTGGACCCAGAGCTCTTATTATTGACAGCGCCCATATTGTGTACAACAAAACCTGTGCATTAATACTACATTAATAGCTGGGAGGATGTAGCAGAGCTGTGCCTCTTCCATGCACATAAGAGATTAGCAATCTTAGAAGCTGAAATATTAGAATAGTATCCTGTCATGTTTTTTTTTTTTCTTATGCATATACTGGATAAAGACATGACCAAGAGACAAATAAGAATGATCCAAAATTGAAAATGTGAGATGATGATACGTGTGATATTGGATGTTATATTTTTATTTGCTTTTCACAACAACAAGAACATGCAGCTCAGGCCAATAACACTTACATGCAATGCTGATTTGGAGAAAAGGACTACATATGCAGCTGATCATACATAAACACATGGAAATACAAGAATTGGATGATGTTATAGAGCACCCATGCTGCTACCGAGGAAAGCCAGGTGAGAAATTCGCCTCATCGCTCCTGCTGGTGGTGGTGAGGGAGACATCGGTCTTTAAGTGTAATGGTAGGATTTCATGGAGCCTCTGTCTGGACCGGGGCCCCAAAGCTCCACATGCAGTACAGCTGAGTGACTTGAAGGGGTAAATAGTCAAACAATTAGCCAAGTCTGCCCCGCAACACCAGTTAACCCTCGGAAAACCATCTTAATGAGAGCGGGGTAACATCTTCCGTCTGGCAGACAGAGCCGCGATGTGCTTATTAAAGTGAAGACGTGAACACAGGCTTTGGTAATTAGATGTGGAATCAAGGGCTGTTCTGATTTTTTTTCCCCTCTCCCCTCACTTAAATCAACAAATCATAGCTATTCGGTCTATTGAAGCAGGTGCATTATTGTAGATAATTACAACCTGGTGACATTTAAACCCTTTTCTTCACACTGTCAACTTCCGTAGCAGAGAAATCAAAACAACATGAGGCACATCTTGTAATTACCTCTTTGTCGGCAAAAGGAATAAATTAGTTAAACAGATTAAACCCTTTTATCAGCCCGTGTTCCTGACCATTGCATATGCAGTTCTTTTCTCCCGATAAACGCTCCACATCATTGACGGCATGCATACCTGTATGCGTGGAGAGGCCGCGTGTGAGCATGTGGGATCTCAGGGGAGCGGCCTACAAAGGCTCTCATTTAAGGCGGTAAGCTAATTAAAGCCGCGGAGCAGATGGCGGAGACTTGGTCCGGACATAATGAGACAGTGAGGTGGCGAGACGAACTGGACATGGCAGGACAGCTGTGAGGGTTTTGTGGGGTGACCAGAATCCGAGCGTCTCCAAGGAGCGAGGCTTCACTTCAGCCAACAGTGGTGAATTACAATCACATGAAAACTCTCGACCAGCTTTTTAAAATAGCAAACGGATCCGGTAGTTCTCATTTCCTCCAAACTTATGATGGCAGCTTCCACGGTGCTGTATATAAATGCTTCATGCCCGCGGGGTGTGACACTAAAATGCCACCAACTTTAGAGTCAGAACTCAGCTTTGGCAGACCATCCAAGCAGGGCCGGCCAAGAATACCGAATGTCCCTGAGTCTGTCCGTCTGGGAGGGACACCCACTGTTGAAACACGCATGCATGAGAATCCAGTTAGAGCTTGAGGCAGTTTAGCAAAGCAGACACAAGGGAGGCAAGTTGTACTTTAAACTAGTTTATCATTTGGTGTGTGTATATTAGCTTTTGTGCACAGATGTGTAGGGAGGATGCACAAGTTCGCTAATCTGAAGACCTTGAAGGCAGAACCAATGAAAAACAAAGACTCGTTAAAACAGCATAACTACTATTAAATTGCAGAAAGGCTGTTTAGTGGACTCAAGTGTAAGAGTTGTTAATGTTGCCTCAACAACATGTACACTAGGAATATGAAGTAATGAATAGAAAATGTTAGGTTTCATTGACTCAAGGTGCAGGCGGGCGGTCCGGCTTCAAATAGCCTCGCCTAGTCTTCTTTACTAATAACAACTCCAATTGAAGATATCTGCAGTGGCATTTTAATCAGTAGAAATTCTAATTCAAAATATCTATAATGCATTTTTTTTTTTTTAAAAAACGTCAATATAGTTTTAGTCATTAAAACTAGGTCTGTATCCACAAGGTGACAAGGCCAGGATGTATCTGCATAGGAGTGCAGGATGTGAAGGCAAGGTTTTGGCATCTCAAGCATCCTGGTCTCTGTAGTCCGAGTGGTTTTATGCAGGTAAACAGGTAAACAGTTCATGTTGGGTGCCCTGTGGGGAGCAAAAGAGGAAGAGACCATTGGCCAAAATGTCATCTGGATATGAAACACCTACAGGGATCAGTGTTTGTGTATTGTGTGGAGAAATGTTCAACTCATGTAATCAAAGAAACAGAAATGGAAACAGTTCATGGTGGAATTTTTAACCAGTCAAATGTTAGCACTGCCGTCCATGGAAGCTTATTCTCTGGTTTCTTTCATCTTATGCACAATTCAGTTTTTACAAGTAAAACATCCAACCAGAAAGATGAGACTAAATGTAGTGCATACCTCCACCACCACTCCCTATCACATTGTCGACCAAATTAAACTTTAGTCAGCTCTTACTTTTCATGCTTTCAGTTGAAGGTAATGTTTAACACAGACATTAAACAGTTACATGTGTGTGGTTGACTTAGGGAATATTTCTGTTGCTGGGGTGATGTACCATTCATGATATGCCATGCCCACTGTAATGCCTCACTTTGGCGACTCACCATGAAAGGTAAAGTAGCTCTTCCTTGTCCCATGACCAAGCTTTCCACCAAATTTGCCATTTTAGGCGGACCCGTCTCGCCCCCTTTTGACCAATCAGCATGAAAAGTTAACGAGCTGTTTCTTGGCCTGTGTCTGAGCGATCTAATTCATTCATAACTTTTTGAGAAATCCTGCTGATGAATAAACAGATGGAATGGGACAAAAACACAACCCCCGTCCAACTCCACTGGCGGAGGTAATTAAAGATATCAGCGACTGTGTATTGACTTTTAAAAGTTGGTGGCATTTCAGGCTAAAACGGTTTGCCATAGCAGGGTGTTTTAATCATTTTGTTCCACCATCCTAAACTGTGCAGCCTTGGCAGTTGGTTTCTGTTTGGTAAACACCAAATCTTGAACACCTGTTGCCAGAGGCTTTTCCTGTCTGCCAACCCTCACCAACCTCAACTGTGCTCCAGCTGACAGGCTGTCCTGGTGCTGGGTGAAAAAGTGAAATCAACAACTGTGGTATCACCAAAGTGGGTGTTTTTCCTGGATGGCTGCTAAGTGGTGCACGACAAGAAAAAAAAAAAAAAGAAAAAACCCAGACAAAACAGAAATTCTTAGAGGTGTGGGTCTACTTTGTGCATACGCTGTGCCAGAGAGATGCTCCATGCTCCTGTTGCCTCTCGTATGAGGAAAAGGCCGCGGCCGCTGGAGCCTAGTGCTCAGAGGAAGGGAGAGGTGAAGTTTCAGGATGTGAGATTATACCTAGTGGAGAGGAAAATGGGCTGCAGCAGGAGGAGCTTCCTGAGCCAGCTGGCCAGGTCGAAGGGCTTCATTGTGGAAGACGTCCTCAGGTTGGGAAATCATTGCCAGTTTATTGTTTACCGACTGTGCAGGGACGGATGCCTTTTGACTTCAGGTCAAGAGAGCAGAGATTAACTTTGAGATTATACCTTTTTGCAAGACTCGGCTGTTTAATGAATCCTGGGTGGTGTGTTTGAATTTCTGAGTCTTTGCTGTTTGCATTTCAGCACTTAAACACGATTTTGAGTAAAGTCTGAGTGATTGTTCGCCCTCACATTGGCATTAGAAGACGGATTGAGCGTGGTTATTCTGTCTAGCGGACAGCCCACTTGTCCTCTCTAATCAATATGTGCTTTTGAAGTTGAAGAATATGGCCTCATTTGAGGCTTTGGGAAATAAATGTAAAAGAAAGACAGATAGTTTTCTTTTCATGCCTAAATAAACAATCATTCCTGCAGTCTGTTGGAGCTAATGAATTGATGTGGCTATTGTAATGATTGAACACTTTGGACTGAAGATCAAAAGAACAAAGATGAACTTGAAGCTAAGATGTCTTCAAAATATCAGTTTGTCTAAAAATCCAGATTTTCTGGGTATCAGCTGTGAAGGTTTGACCTTTGTCTTGTGTGACTGTCATGGGTTGCAGGGAGCACACACACAGTCATTTTCCAGAGATAAAAGCATCAGCATTTGTTAAAAAATGGCTAGGAAGCCATTAAGAAGGTCAACTGCTCATTATTAACCCATGATCTTGACATTTTATTAGGCACTTCTGCATTTTTTTTAGGAACTTAAGGTCCTGTTAGCTAATTAGGGAGAAACTATTGTCTCATTAATAGTTAATCAGGATGGATAAGGGCATCCATCCTGTCTCTGAGATGCCTCGGTGGATTTTCTGTCTTAGCAGTAACTCACAGCGTCTTTAAATCCGTTCAGGAAATGGAAGAAAGTTGGCTGGCCCAGCTGAAGCTTGTTGCCGATAGGAGTAGGATAACGAAGAATACTGGAGGAAAGCTAAGAGAGAACATGTAAACTTTTCTAACGAGTTTGGCAAAAGTTTTTTCAAGTAGTATGGTTTAAGGGGAGATTTTTTTCCCCCTCCTAAGAGGGTTTTGTGAAATGGTGAAAATGGCTGTTAGCCGCATGCAAAGATGAAGCATCTATTGTGCTGCAATTATGGGAACAGCATGGCTTCACAACTTTTTCAGTCTCTACTTGAAAGTGTCTTTGAATCCCAAAAAAGTGAACACAAGGGAAGTCCTCCACTTGACAGCTACAGTGCCAGGTTCATTTGAGGCTGGCGATACTTTTGGAACATCCCCACCCCCCACCCCCCCATGTTACTGTAAAAACTAGCCTTTGTTTTCAGGGCTAGGCAGCTCAAACTCAGCTGTAGATCCTCTGTTGAGCGCATCTGAGAGGGAGTGTGTGTGTGTGTGTGTGTGTGTGTGTGTGTGTGTAAGAGAGATGGAGAGAAAGTTTGTGTGTGTCTTTGAAAGAGGAGAGTTTAAAGTTTGCGTGTGCGCCTGTGTATGTGTGTGTGTGAGTATGTGTGTATACGTGTGTGTCTAAGTGTGCCTGCCAGCCGTGCGCCAGCTTGGGCATGGCAGCATTCCCAGAAACACAGCTTGTGTGCTCCTACGGTTACACTTGGCTTGATACAATTGTTTGAAACCAACGACAGGAAGTAGACCGTGCCTGCCTCAAACTGACATTAATTCTGCAAGCCGACAAATCTGATATCAGCTGCAGTTTGATAACAACACCTCCTGTATCTTGTCTTATACAAATAACAGGCACACTGCCTTGAGCATATGGTCAGATAGATGCATATAGAGAAAAAACACAGACACAAGTGCACACGTCAGGGCGTGCTTTCTCTCTCTCTCTCTCTCTCTCTCTCTCACACACACGCACACTCACACACACTCACACACAAACATCACAGTCTTCCTGTCATAATTTGACATATATGAACATGGAACCAGATATTAATGTGTTTACCTTGGCCGATTGATAGGTTGCATTAAATGCCCTTTTGTTGATGACATGGAACACACACACACACACACACACACACACAAACAGAGGTGTGAATGATCATGGACTTGTGCACAAGTTCACTTAAAATCATCATCATCATCATCATTTCCTCTTGCTGTTTATTCCTCCTGTTGTAAAGTTAATACTGATCTCATGTAATTTAATTTATTTAGTGTTTACTTAAGTAATTACAGCAGTCGTGTATTCCTCGGTGACGGCGCCTCATGAGAGCACCCCCAAAAGGCAAATACATGAAACCTACTCGCCGTGGTGTGAAATCTTTAGAAAGGGAATTTTTGAGCACTGCATGTTAACCAATGCTAGCCCATCTGACATTAAATATATTGATTTTTATTTATTTATTTATTTATTTTTTTGTTGTGCACACACTCTCTGATCCACAATAGTGGGGTAGGGAGACCCGTCAGTTCTCCATATCAAAGCTCATTGACTTTAGCCTGTCCTTGTGCCTGGGCTCAGAGTCCCACTGATTCTGGGAAGAGCAATCTGGTGCTGGGCTGCATTCGAGCTCATTTGCATGTCAATCTGCCGTTTCACATTCTCTGTGGTTGTGCATCAGATAAGGACCCAAGTTTGGGCAGGATTATATCTAGGTAAACATGGCAAGATGAGAGGAAAAAAAAACAGATTGTTCATTGTATGATCTTCAATCTTGTTTCAAACGGCAATTCAGTTCCTTGTTATTGTAGACGGAAATCAGCTCCGGCGAGGGGCTCCATCACGGCGGGCGGAAGCGTTTCCAGTGTGCATTCGACGCAATGAACCTTAAGCTTTTGGAGATAATAACGGCATCCACATGTTTCCTCAAATGCAGTTTTTTTTTTGAGACACACTGTGTTTGTATTGCGGATCCTTCTTAAACACAGGCCATCAGTGGCTGGGCCAGCAGATAGAGGATTAGTTTCGCCAGTGATTTGGCCAATTAGGTCTCAGCCTGAACTCTGCTGGGACGTCCCTTAAGGAGCTGTTCCACTGATTTACCCCCACCATGAGAGAGGAAGAGGAGGAGCGAGGAGGAGGGTAATTATGCACGGCTGGGCACCCTGATTGGGTATGGTAGTTAGGCACCATGGCAGGAAGCAGAAGGGAT